>NW_021627953.1:0-21150 GCF_004785775.1 Grammomys surdaster
GAGAGGGAGAGGGAGAGGGAGAGGGAGAGGGAGAGGGAGAGGGAGAGGGAGAGGGAGAGGGAGAGGGAGAGGGAGAGGGAGAGGGAGAGGGAGAGGGAGAGGGAGAGGGAGAGGGAGAGGGAGAGAGGCCAAAACAAAGTAGAAGATACGGTAGATTATGAATGAGCACAGACATCCAGTGCAGCTGATAAAGTGCATGAACTTGTTGATTTTTTTATAATTTTATTTTTTGCCCTTTATAAACCATTCATATTTATGGTCAGGATGTGATAGTAAAAACATGCATGTATTATAAAACCATCCAATCACCTCAAATGTCCTCTCCATCAGAATACTTGAGTGCTTTTCTTTTAACTGGAATGATAAAAGGCTGGACAACTGGGTCAGAGCTTAAGCTAAAAAGGAAGAATGTGTCCTGGTATCACTCTTGTACAGCAAGGAGAATGACTATCCCTAATGCTATAAGGCATATTTCTAAATACATTGACTTCAGTTTATAAAGCAAATTGAATGCTCTCATAATGTCGCCCATGGTTCTTTTATATATGTCTTCATTTTGAACTTTTCTACATGTAAATATTCATTGAACATATAAGTTTATGATTAAAGTATAACAGTCAAAGGAGCATTTGGCATAATCAATTGGATTGAGCAATTGAAATAATCAATCAGATAAAATCACACATTTATCAATTGTGTTTACAATACAGATATATGAGAATATTCTTTGCTTGCTTTTCAAAACTTACACTTCTTATACCAATAGCGTTTATTCATTTGATTAGTTTTTTTGATAGTAGTACAGAATTGGGTTTTAATTGTTTTCATTAAGATAGTAATTGCTTACTATATCCCTCATTTTTTGACTAGTCTTTCATTATTGGTCTACATGGAAATGCTTGCTTATTTGTTTTTTTTGTGTATTTATAGCTTTAATTCTGCTCTATTTAGAATATGCTGTCTGTCTTCTTACCAATTCGATCAGTACTACTGTTTCTATTCCATATACTGTGAGACCTGATGCATGTTAGACCTAAATATTTACATCTTGCTTGCATTTTCCAAGAATGATGGTATTTTCTCAAGAATGATGGTCTTTTCTCAAGTGCAGTGTCTCTAAAACGTTATGCTAACTTCTCAGTAAATGCAAAGACTGAATCTCTTTACATGGGTAAACTGAAATACTTTGAGAATTTAATAGTTCTCTGGAAAGGTTTATCCTCTACTGACTGTGGCCATTAGCTATATGTATTTGATTAAATTTACACAAATTAAAAGTAAAATACAATTAACTCTTCAGTTACTCAGTTGTGTGATCAGTTCAACCATTGATAACACATACGAGTTGGTACTATTTCGAAAATATATGTAAAGCATTCACATCTTCTCAGAATGTTTTATTGGACGGTGAAATCTTAGATCCTTGAGAGAGACTCAGCTAAGGTCCTTGATTTGTTTGTTGTAGAAGAGAATACAGATACAGTAAACCCAGACAGGCTGTGGTTGTCAGCAGGTTTTCTCATGATTACATAATATTTGAATGTCTATAGTATCTCTACAAGTAATCAGTGTTGCTTAAGATAAAGTAAGTAGACTCATTCTTCTGGACACAACACTAAGTGATAAGGAAGCACATCAAGGCCTTTCATATCTATGGATTCACTTGCATGGATTCGTCCAATCACAGATACAAATCATTCAGAAAAAGAAAAAAAAACATCATGTGCACTGAATCTATATAGAATTTTATTGTTCATATCCCTTACTAAATACAGTATAAAAGTGATTGATTCAGCATTTATATCTTGTTAGACATCATAAGTAGTCAATAGATCATATAAAGTATGTCAGATAGTGAAATAGGCGATAAGCAAATGTCATGCCATTTTATATGAGGGACCACAAGAGAAGATTCTCAGCCAAACTCTCTAACATTACTGAAGAATGTCAGCACTGAATAGAAAAATAATAAGTAGGTTGAAACTAAAAATTTCCCCCATGGAACTCAACTCATTAGTTACCTTTGATATTTTAGTAGACTGGGCAACATCTAAACTAAGTGACTTCTAATTATACAGGTCTGGTAATAAGAAAGCTTTTAACTTCTTAGTCTATATGAAACAGCTATGAAGTGGGATATGGTCAGTTGCATTCAAACAGGTAATAAAGAAAGAAGAATGTGTGCTTTATGGGTCTAAAGGAAAATGTTGTCTAAACAATAGCTGAAATTACAAAAGCATTTTATAATAATGAGAAACATAACGCAAAGCAATCTATGCTTATCTAGAGCAGATGTGGTGTGTGTATGTATGTGTGTATGTATGTGTGTATGTGTGTGTGTGTTTGTGTGTGTGTATGTATGTATGTGTGTGTGTGTATGTGTGCAGAAATAAGGCATCCAGGCAGGAAAGGAGAAGGCAACAAATGAGATCCTCTGGTTTAATACTGGGTTATATCACCCAGAGGCTTATAAAAACTTTCAGAGTCATAGCGCTATAGAACATTGTCCGGGCTATAGAACATTGGGAACATGTCTTTAGAAACATAGTACCATTTTCTAACCCTTCCATGTGTGGTCTACACATCAGATATCAATCTCAGATAGTCTGGGATCCACCACAGTAATTTTATGATGAAATGTGCAGGAGTTGAGCTATATCTCAATTGAAGAGTAAATTTCTTGTTTGTGTAGGAACTTGAAATTTTATCAACAGCAAGTCAAAATTTTAAAAAGAACTAATGATAAATAAATAAGAAAAAAGAAAACTGATATCTCATGTTTCAGCTTTCAAACAAGTGTGTCTGTCTTTATGAACTCCTAGGTATTCTACAGAACAGTGTTACCATTGTAGCTTCTATATCCTGGTGCTGATTCATTATGTGTGGTTAAAAAAATTGTCCAGTAGATTTACAATGAATTGGATGTTCACTATGGGTCACATATTTTAGAGACATCTTATTATTTTTTCTGAAAATAAGCATTATTATTTCCACTTGTTAGGGGAGAAAACTGAAGCTTAGCAAATATGTACCAGAGCTTAAATTCAAATATAGATCCAACTCATTCCATACTCTGAAACTTCTTTCATTACAATGTAATATCAAAGACATGAATCTACCATTTCCCCAATTACAGTCAGTAAGGTATTTCAGATTGGCAAAAAACACTCAATATGTGAAAATTACTCGTCCTTATACAGTTTTTGTTATGCATGCAAACAAAATACTAATAGCTACATTTATTAAGTATTAACCGTGTTTCAGACACTTTATATAAATTGCTTCATTTAATTCTCTCAATAACCCTATGAGGTATGTAATATCATTTTCATCTTTTCCAAATAGAAAAAGGCTAAGTTAGTAAATTCCAGAGGTTTACATCATCAATAAACGGCCCAAGGCCCTAGAGCGTCACAGAACTCACAGCAAAGGCTATGAACTATTTATATTTATTCTCAGAGAGCAAAGCTATTCAAGGAGCAAAGCTGTCACATTATTACGACACACTCAGAATACTCAGGGCAGTGTGACCACTGCCCCTTTGTGAATCTTCAGTTTGGCATCTGTCAGAAATTATTTTTAAAGATAAATGTGAATTTAAACATGAGAAGTGATAATAAAACACAAACACACACACAAACTTCATATTCAAGCTAAAAATATAAAGCACTTCTCTGAAATTTTAACTGAGTACTGAAACAAAAAAAATGTATCAGCTATAGAATTTAAACAGAAACTTTAGAGGAACGGAGATATAGCTGTGGACAGAATTAATATTCAAGTCAGCTATTCAACCAGCAGCATGTACAAACTATGACTTTTTCTATCCTTGATTAAACAGGTGCTCTTTAAACCAAACCTTGCATTTTAATTGTAAATACTCTTCTCATTAAAGCATAAGACCATCCTTGATACCACACCAGAGGGAGGTAGTCACAATGTTAGCCTTTTCCCAGAATCTGTTTTCATGAGCCACTAATACAAAAACAACAGCAACAACAAAAAAATAGGATTCAGCAGGTTCAGATGACAGAGCCTCCTCTAATAAATATATAAAGACAGGATAGAAATAAAATGAATATCAATTTAGTTTTTGTTTTCTACAGCATAGTTTCATGAGGATTTTTAATTTATATTTTCATTTTTTTATTAGTTCAGGTAGTAAACACTGCTTGCCAACATTTTTTTTTGACCATTCGTCCCTACATTTCTGAAATTGATTCCAAATAGTAAAACAATATCCAGGAAAAATTGCAATCTTCGGTTAAAGCCAGGATGTACGAAGGTGGCTGAAACCAATAATAATCACACATGAGATTACAGAATCAATGTAATTTTAGCCCAATAGGCTTTTGTAGGCAAGAAATAGAATGAATGATGACAAATGAGGCTTAAGTAGAACAGGCAGTATTTCCTTGGTCTGTATTTGGGCTTGCCGATAGAAATCCCCTTTGATCATATGAGACTTGCCTGTATCCAGAAACTTCTGCAACCTTTGGGAATGAATGCCTTAGAAACTAGTTCTAGCATCTGAAGTCCAAAGGAGAAAGGTTTAATAGATAAAAAAAAAAAAACAGCATGCTGAAAGCACTATTTTGCACTTTTTATTATTTGGTAGTAATAGCTATATGGTCTTGACACCTGATTATTTTTAGAAAAAAAAAAAAAGAATGATTCAAGATAATCCAAATAGGTCAATTCCATGATTGATTGAAATTAGTTCCTCTGTACCTGGAACCTCATTAAAAGAACTGGTGATAGTGAAGTCTGGGTACCCAGCTTTGATGGACTTATGAATTTCCAAGATTCTGGGATATTCTGTGATTTACCGTAGCTTTAGTTCTCTGAAGAAAGTGGAGCTTCTAGGCATGAGGAGAGAAGAATACACATCCAGAAATAAGACCAGAGCCCAGGGCTCAAACTCAAATCTTACAGAACATTGTCTTCAGTTTTCTATTTATGTATCAAAGGCCTGAGTCTTGCAGCTGTGGACGTGTAGCATGTGCAGACCACCATCCTTCGTTCCTGTGATTGATCATGAAAGTGATGAAATCAATTAACTGTACTGAATTGCATTAGAACATAGGGAATGAGAACACATGTTCGCATCTATTCTTTCTTTTGTATTCCTGTGCAGGCAAATAAGCACTCTATATGCATTAACTAAGCCCTTCGCATAATCCACTGTGATTGTGCAAAGTATATAATTACATTTTCTGTCTGTGTTAAAAGTTAAGATCCTATATGCCACAGGATCTTTGCAAAGTGAAAATTTACATCATTTGGAGAAACTGGAACGCAGGTATCTACCTTAACTCTCTTACGATTCAGAAAGTATCACATCTAATTAGGCTTCAGCACGGAATCCAAATGTGTATAAAATTAGGTTTGATCACTGTACCTCCAAATTTACAGGATCTTTGACTATGAACACTGTATAGCAGTGTATAAAATCAAGCAGTTCGAATTAGAAGATTGGTTGATAAGCACTATTTCTCTCATCTTGCACATGAAGAAACAAAGATGATTAACCCAATGCCTCGCAGAAAGCTATAAGAATCATCTACATTTACCAGATAAATGATGTAACATACCAAGAAAAGGACCAATGAACTAGATTTTATTTATTTGTTGCTAACATTTATTTTATACAGCAATTAACCTTTTACAAGCAATATCCTTTAGGAAGCCCTGGAGTATTTGAATTCATTCCCCCATTGAAATCTGTATAATGAGAAGGCATTCCGATTATTCAGATAAGAAAATCTGCAGGAATCTGGTCCAAAGATGCCATAATATTAGTTGAATTATTTACAATAACCATTTGACTTCTTTCCCCTTTGACACCCATGTCTTTGCTAACAACACACACAAATACATCATATATGTGTATCCTAAGTCAATTCTATGAGTGTAGGAATCCAGTCTTTTTGAAAACTTTAGTGTCTCAGAGTCATTTTGGGTAAGCAGAGGCGGAAGGGAAGGAAACTCACATTTATTAAGGTGCCACCATCTGCCACACGGAGTGTGAGGCACTTCTGTCCTCCATCTGTACCACTGAATCTTCTGTCTGCAAATTCCTGTTCTCCTTTTCCCATGGAGAGGAAAAGGTTGTCGGGAGACAGGGCATCACAACCTTCTAGATGCTCTTAACACTTCAGGCAAATGCACAGACTCAGCTTGGCTAAGTAACAGCTTGAAGGAACGCACCACGTATGACACCTTGCACACGACTTAAGACAACACACGAAGGCAGATGGAGAATATGTCTGCTCTAAAGGTGAGGAACAGAAAATCTCTGAAAAAACTCGAATGTGAGTTGGAACAGCCCATGTCAGAGTTAGCGCTGATGCCCACTTACAAGGTACTCCTGTGTTTCTCTGACATGCCATTTAATATTCTCCAAATCATCTGAGTCTAGGAAGCTGAAGATTGACGAGAGAGAGAGAGAGAGAGAGAGAGAGAGAGAGAGAGAGAGAGAGAGAACCACTTATCCAATCTATACAGGAAGACTGGATAAAAGAAACAGATTGTAACCAGATTTCCAGAGGTATTCCAAATATAGCTTCCTGCTCCTTTTAAGACAATAGAGTGAGAAACACTTGCTGGGTATGTTGGACTATGGTGATATCAGTTGGACAGGAACTTGAGTCACCTGAGAGATAAAGCTCAGCTCAAGCTAGTGAGGGATTATTTGATTAGATTATCTGAAGTGGCAGAATAGGTTATCTTAAGAGGGAGTAACACCATTGCCTTGGCGTTAAAAAGGACGAAGCCACCTAAACACAAACATTCATTGCTCTCTGTTTCTTATCTACTCTACAGTTCGACTGAGTACCTCAAGCTCTGGCCAGGAACCTACTCCATGCTGAAATTCTAAGCCAGAACAAACCTTCATTCATTAGCTTGCATTTGTCAGGGTGCTTTGTCTCAATCACAGAAAATATTACTAAGACACTACTCAAGCAATGTGATTAATATATCCTAACATTCACCTGATTTCAGTAAAATCTATGTAAAAATCTATGTGTGTGTTTCTATGCATCTCCTCTTTGCATAAAATGAAGCAGAAAGGAATATAGCCTCATTTGTAACCATCTGAAGGGGTAGGCAGAAAACACTTTGAATTTTTAATATATAATTCAAAGACTCGAAGTCTTATGAAAGCAAGAGCTCTACTTCCTGGATTCATCCATTTAACAACATATTATTAAACAGGAACTCTCCAATTCTCTCTCCTGTATGGATCTAAACTTTGAGTCTTTAGATATGTGTGCTTAAATTGAAGAAGCCACAAAAGTCAGGGAAATAAGAAGAGACCATGGAGAGTGGTTTCAAGGGTTGGGAATAGTGTGTGGACAGAACATGGATGCTGTGAATGGCAAAGGGGAAAGAACGGATGGAGACAAGTTGCTTTGGTAGGACATGGAAGGGTAGGTTAGACCACAGAGTATAGGGAAGGATAACTAACTGGAAACTATGAAAAGGTAGTATGAAATCCTTCCTGGTAAAAGTTTCCTTTTACAATATATATGCATACGCACATAAAAAAGAGTTTAGATGAAGATATCATATAACTTGGGATAATGTCTTTCTCAGACACCATAAGAGATCAACTATAAATCAGTCTGTCATGTCTGATAAACCTTCTTATGTTATTGATCAGTGGGGTCACACTGACCCTGTTTTTATTGCTTTGGTTTACCTTCTTGTACTTAATGATAAAACATTATTGAAGATCCAACACACCTGAGTCATAGGACATGAGAAAACCAATGCATTACCAAGCTCAAAGCTTTATCTTCCAACTGGCCATTACAGCACTGGGCGGTGTTAATGCATTGTTCCTCAGGAGAAAAGTCATAAACATTTACTGTGAATGCTGCTACCTACAGCTAACGATTGGCCTGGCAAGCTAGGCTTAATGGTGTGAGATTGGGAGAAATGTAAACCACCATTTTCTGACTGGATATAAAGCCTGTTTGTTCTACAGGACAGAGCTCACACCAAGTACTGTAACTAGCACCAGTGGCTGATAATGTCATACAAGTTAGTATAGAATTTTCTACCTTTTCTTCTGCTAAAGAGGCAGAGATAAACTGTCACTGCAGTTCCTATCTTCATACCCATAGGTTAGTGTATTTAGCAACCTGCATCAGAGGAGCTTCTTTTTCCAATAGATGACAATCAACACAGAGAATCACAACTGATCAAGACAGAAGGAATAAAAGACTGAGATGTCCAGCCCTAAGTGGGACGTATCCAACAAGACTCAAAGATCATTAGACAACAGGCAGAAAGATTTTAAGAACTTGAGGTAGTGACAACTGCAAAACTGACTTCTGCACATGACAAGTCCTTTGCACACATGAACTCACAGTAACTGTGATTATACACACAAGGCCTGCACAAGATTAAGCCATAACCCCAGTGTGGGAGGTAGAAAGCCTCACAACCTCCTACACCTGGCTATGAAGCTATTAGTGACTGAAGGTTGCTAAAGGAGGAGAGTCAGCTTTCCTCAATGATAGGGTCCCTTTGAGGCTACCAGTGCTTTAAAAGATGGTTCAGACACTCATAAACTCATTCTTTTATACATTTCTATAATATTCCAGAAATGCCTTTACTGTAATTTCTTTACATATTCTTAAATAAAATAGAATTATTCTGTTTAAAATGTTGAAGTTCTTGCCTTCAGAACCTTAGTGCACACAAAGTAATATGCAAACAGTGTCAGTTAACACTTTTCATGATTGTAAACTTAAAAGAAATGAATACAAGATGGGAAGGAGTACATGCATAATGTTACATGTTCTAAAGCCATGTAACTCTGTAAAAATTTTAAATTGCACTCATTTCATTTGACTGAATCTTTAATGCACATCTTTTGTGTTTTATAATCTTTTGGCCAAGTGTAATAGAATTCACATGATGCCCAAAACTCATTTTAGATTTCTGCTCCCAAATAGCATACCTTGACTTCAGGTCCCCCGCCCCCCACACCCTGAACAAAAGGAACCATACATGCTTGTCCTATGTTTCCATAGCAACCAGCGTCACTGCCCTGTACTGTTTACTGTATTGTATTATGATTGTGACTTTGCTTGATTCTTGAATGTGAGCACTACGCCTCATTAATTTCTGTAATGCTGGGCATAGGTTATGATGTCCTTTTTATTTGCCAAGGAAATCCTATAGAATAGCAAAAGTACACTGTGATTCCTGCTCAGTGGTCTCTTACTATGACATGCTAAAGCTATGGGAAGAAAGTCTATATCCTGTACTTTCATGAGCACTAGGAGTGATCCCCAAGCCAGCATCAGCAGCATTCCAAAGACATGTGTTAAAGATGCGGGTCCCTCTCTCCTATACTTGAGGCAAAGAATCCAGAACATTGATAGGACAACCCTCAAAAAATATACATTCATGAATCTCCAATGTATCCCTGGTATTTCCTGGGGAATTATACCAATTCAAGAGTTGACATCTCAGTTCATGTTTCTACATCCCCTTCCAAAACTTGGTTTTCCCTCCTTATATCAGTTAATCTTCTAAGAAACCCATAGCACAAGCTACGGTTCATATTTTCTCCTACTGTCTCATTAAATATCTAAGTGTGTTCTGCAACACATCCTGCACATATATCTGTCTAAGCATTAGTTCTATATCTAAGCAAATCAAGCAAAATATACCAAGTTCCCAAAATAGCAATTCTCATGTGGAATCATGCCAGCTTGCTTGTCTATAGCCAAAGTCATCATGAGTAAACTTTTACTAAAGGGTTGATATAGGGTAGAAACAAAGAAACCTGTCCACTCTGAGATGCAGGAGGCACTCCTTGGGATACAGAGATTCATCAGATGTGAGAGTGGCCAGGATGGAACGTTAAAAGTACTTAATTGAAAAGAAAACAGAAGCAACATTAAATGCAAAGCAGTTTGTCTAGGGGTTATAAAAATAATATCTATTTTTTTTTTTTTTTTTTTACGAAAGATTAGCCAGCTCTGACTTCTTGGGCTGGGCTAAACCTGTTTAGAGAACATTCATTTTTGGTGTGATTTATGTCTTTTTGTAAGTCATATTCTGTACTCAAATGAATTGGAACATGGCTGATTCCATTAGATTTGGTGAATGCTTGGAATTATATAAAATGTATATTCTTATTTTATGATCAAAATTTATAAATAGTTTTCTACAATGAAAGGGAAACTGCTTTATCCTCTCAAGTTTCCATCTTACCTTCCTGACTCCTTACATTTAAAACATCTACCCACTTATTTCCTAACCTGAGTTTATAAAATTTTTAGTCGCTGCTCTTGATCCTAATCCTGGATGAAGGTTTCTTGTATTTTTAAATCACACTGAAAAGATGGCGCAGCTAGGCAGCTTTAAAAGACATATGTCTCCTTTGCCTTGAGACAAAGAAAAATATATTTAATCCATCCTTGCAGAAAAATTCATCAAAAATCAAGGCCTGTAGAAATGGTTACTATTGCCTTTTGTAGTTTCTGGCTGAAAATATCTGAGGTATAAGAGAACTGACAGATCACCCGACCCAGTCCCCAGAAGCAGAGATAAAAATAACAACATTGAGGTTGAGGTTGAACCCAGGATGGAAGAGTCATGTCTTATAATTCAACCACATCGTCCTGTTAGGGCCCCTATGCAAAATGGTGCATGCTGTATAAAGGGCGCCATTATGTTTCCTGAAAAATGAATGCACAAAAAGTTGGTCTTGACCTCCACCCAGGTGAAACAAAGACACACTCTGGCATTTTCCCTTCTTCAAAGAACATTAATCAACTCTCTTGAGACCCAGCACAACACACTTAAGATAACCTGTCTACGATAGACTTTACTTGAGGTTATTCAAAGTCAAATAAAATTAATATTTCCTGAGGATATGGCAAGTCTCATTCTAAACTCTGTCTGGAATGAGATGTGGACCAAGAGGGAAGATGATCTTTAACAGAGTTTGGTAATTTAATTCATGAATTAATTTCTCAAAATATAAATAACATTAAATCTGATGATGACTGTAGACATGGATTACAGGCATGTACTCCCGCTCAGCTCTCAACATGCATGTAAATCATTCAAAAGAAACATATAATGTGTATAACTACATAAAATGATAAAATGAAGTAAAATGTTTGATGAATATGAAGAAATTCATTATGTCTGACACCTCGTGAATTTTGGAATTACAGTAGCATAACAAGAAACGGCTATATGACAGATACTATTAAACTTGTTCATCCAATTCGTACAAATCAGGTATCATATTTTTCTTATTTGACACTTGACTGAACTGAGTTTTTTTTTTTAAGAGTTACAAGACATGACCCTATCTGAGGTACAACCCAGATACCTTAGTATCCAAAAGTTTTTAGTCTTCTGGAATGTCTTCAACCACATTATCTTGTTCCAAAACAGGGGAATCTCACTGGGAACTCATAAAGCCCTTCTTGAATCTTCAGAGATGTGCAACTAATAAACATGCCTATCTGCTGGCCACTGCAGATAAAACTGGGATATTCACCTCAGATCGCAGGTCAAACAACATCCAGAATGGGTGTTAACACTGATGCCTGCATGGAAACTCCTGTAGCTTGTAGAAGATACAGTAGTGGCTGTCATTTCCAGGCCTCAGGAGCTACATTTCGATACATATATGTTTGAAGTCAAACAAAACACTGATCTCTCTATATATTGTGATTCCCTACATACCCATAACTATGAGGAAGCTTAACTAATAACTCAGATGCCATTTGTACATTAGTTAAAATGACAAATAATAAATGAAAACAGTTTAGCATTGCTAGTTGTTTTTGTTTCACACTGTGACTATTGCTCTGTGAAGGTGTCATGAGCCCTCTAATGTCATGGCAACCTTTCTGATAACCCAAGAAGCTAGTTAAGTGATGACAAGGTACCGTATACAAGATAAATAGAGAGATGATTCACAACCCTACTTCGAAAAAACAAGGTGATATATGATTATATTAAATTACTCAATATATCAGACAATTACAAACATACAAACTTTTCATTTCTGGAATTTTCCATTTATTATTTCGACATTACTATGCACTAGAAGTATCAGAATTTGCACAAAGTGAAAAGCAGATGAAGATAGACATCTGCTGCCATATTCTGCTCTGTCAGCCGCCTATATAATCTTAAATATTTATTGAGTTACTAGGTATAAAACTGTACTCTTTAAGGTGAAGATTGCTTGTTTGTTTGTTTGTTTGTTTGTTTTGGAATGACTAAGTGAGGCAAAATATGTAACCCAAAATAATAAAGAGGGAAAAATGTATTCAGTTCAGAAAACTTGGGTTGAGAAATTTTGTCCAGAAGTTGAAACTATGACACCAGATCATGACCAAGCAGGTGAATCCAGCCATGTAAAGCGCCATTACTAAACATGGCCAACCTTGGAAAGATACAAATTTCAGTAATCAGTTGGAACTCTACATTATCTGATTAGAAACAGTAACCAGAACTACAAAGATAGAGAAAAAAGTATTTTCCAACTACTGGTTGTCTACTATATAACCTAACAGATGTTGCAGTGTTGGTGAGATGATTCAAAAGCTGTGTGTAGCAACAGAACTCAGGACTTAGTTCAATACCAGTACTAGCATGAGAGAAAGGGAAATCTGATCCTATGCTCTGAATGCAACTTACATATACATTCACAGAGAGAGAGAGAGAGAGAGAGAGAGAGAGAGAGAGAGAGAGAGAGAGAGATGCAAGCACAAGCACAGAGTGTAAAAAGACCAAATATTCTACAAATGCAAAACTGGATCTCAATGCCCTCAAGCTGGCTTCTCCATGGTTCCTTGTAGGTAGAAAACAAAGCTACCGCTAATTTTGTTAGGTCACAAATTTTCGAGCCTCTAGTCTTAACAGGTAGATTGAGATCTACAGGCAGAAACTGATAGAATAATGATTACAAAAATCAGGATGCTATAGACAGTTTCTACCCACATGGCATAATGAATATAACAAGAGTTGGAGCCAGATTAAAAAAATATCAGAGGTATACAAGCTCTTGGTGTGTACCAATTTTTCAATATACCATAGAGATAATAAAACATAACTCACATTTATTGCTAAATAAAAATATATAACAGGTACAATATAATAAGTACCAATTTGAAGGCACCCTGAGAAAGGGCATTTGTAGACATGGATCACATTCCACAAGTCCCTGTATACATTTTCACAAAGTTCTGATGTTCATATGAACATACGGGGTCACATAAGGACATGAGTTAACATTGCTCGAATTAAAAAAAAAAAACTACTTATCTTGGAAATACATGGCTTAAGATAGCTCATGTTATGCCATTTCTGAGAAGACTGTTTTTCAAAATGACACCAAGGAAGTTAGATGAAAAGTGAACATACATTTACTTAACACCTACTACTGCCATGTAACTTTAAGGAAAACTGTTATTCTGGAGTCTTAATGAGTGAACATTTACTAAGTATACATAGTCAACCAAAAGAAGAAAAGCGTGTTGTGCCTAGACTATATCTTAGTGTTAGAGTGATTTTCTAGCAATTGCAACACTCTGGGTCTGACTCCAAGTACTTGTTATAAAAGTTCATGTTAATGAAGGTAGAGCATAAGGTGAAATTTTACCTTCCATTTCTTGGTTCAGTAGTTCTTCATCAAGTTGCTAAAATATTTTGCATATTAATTTCTCAGGTCATAGCTCTAAATATATTCAGTTGTGATTTTGATACTATGCCTAGAACTACTTCATACAGTAACTTTAGCATCACTTCATTTTAGCTAACGATGCTTTCCTCGTCATTGCAGTTGTCGACGATGTCGCACTGTTCAAAAGTGTTCTCTATCTTTCTAGAGAGGTCGAGTTAAGTGAATCGCACTACACTGAGGCTAGGAGTACTTTAGCAACATACGTTTTTACAGTATGATGTAGTAAAACAACATATTTAGTTTTTAAATTCAGAAAAAAAAAAAAAAAGGATTTGTATGCAATGGAGAAAATTGCCCTGGGAAAGATGTGACTCCTGTGTGGAGAAGATTGTCTCAGGTAATTGCACAGCCCTAACCTCGTGTTTAATAGATGTATCACAGGTAAATGACAGAGATATTTAATAAAGACGAAGTATTCACTTTTAAATTTTTTTAAAACATGGATGCCTGGGCTGGGACTGACAGATGGATTTAGAAATCCCGAGGATACGTTTATCCTTATATTCCAGATATTTCAAAGAGATGAGAGCATTGGTTAATATAGTATTGTGTGTATATACTTGAAGCTGTGTTGATATCAACTTGCTGTATGCATTTTTTTTTTCAAAAGGCTCCCCCATAGAGACAAATAGCCTGAGGTAAATACACAAACTGTACTTCCTGCTTTTGACTGGAGGCTTAACTTGTCAGTGATCATGATTTACATAGTGATCTTCTCCTCCCTGCCTGGGAAGTTGCATTAGCTTCAAGCTATGTGCTCTGTTAAAGAGGCAGGAGGAGAGAAATCCTTCCCATTTCAAGCTGTTTTAGATTGTTGATGTGAGATCTGGATAATGTAGGCGAACTGGTCTCACCGAGAATACTAAGACTACAGTAGATGTTATTTTAAAAATAGTTGGAGTTGTTTACAGAGGGGAAAAAATATCAAACATTCCTACCTTGCATTTTCAAAGGGAATTTTTATATTATCGAGTAAGTATTTTATATATCATGCCACCTTAGCAAAATCCTTAACATGCTGAATATTCCAACACTATTGGACAAATGCAGTAGATGACTTTTACCCAGTCATTTTTTCAGTATTTAAGAATAGCAAGTTTATCAGTTATATTAATTTTAAAAATCTAGAGAAATTCACACTAGTTTCTAAGCTACATGTGTGTTCAGTTACATGCTATAATGGGAGTAGTTTAAGAAATATTTTTTTTTCTAATTTTTGATGACACACTAGATCAGGACACTGAAAGGAAGCTGGCCTGATTAGCTCAGTCTGTAAAACATGAGACTCTTAATCTCAGGGTCTTGGGTTCAAGCTCCATGTTGTGTGCCAAACTCTATCCTTGAAGATCATCCGGGGCTTTGGCCTAGCTATAATGGCCAAGGGGGTATACTTTCTTAAGGGGAGAAGGAAGTCAGATCAAGGCAACTGCAGCCCTCTTCCTTAGCTGTTAATACTCTGGAGAGGCAAGACACTGCTACACGGTGTGTGACTGGCCCAAACAAGTAGGGATCACTGACTGTCACCACTTCTCAGACCATCATAGCTGCTCTGGAGTAGATGCAAAGTGACAAGATTCTGAGGGAGGCTCGGCTAGCACCAAGGATGGAGCCACCAGGCAAGATGTGACTAAAGTGGGCACAGGCAACTTCCAGTAATGAAAGTGATAGAACTCTCTTCCTGAGGAAGTGTTACAGCCCTTAAATGACTAAAGCTCTTAGACAATCCTTGATAGAGTAATTTTTATATCTTTATTCCTACTGGATGGGGTCTGACAGTGGATATTTTCTATTGGCTTGGTCTGAGAGGTTAAGGATGTCTCATTTGCATGTGGAGGGGTTTGGGGTGCTGCTCCTACATGACTAAATGTCATGATCCTCTCCATGGTACGTTGTGGTCATGTGGAAGGGTGAAGAGCAGGTGAAACACCTACGGTCCTCACGTATGAGGTACTGGGCTCTCTCAAGCCACTCAACCTTACTAAATTTCCTAACACAATCTACTGCCCCACAACTTTTATCCAATCATTTGTCAGTACTTCAGACACACCAGAAGATGGAATTCAGATCCCATAACAGATGGTTGTGAGTCACCATGTCGCTGCTGGGAATTGAACTCAGGACCTCTGGAAGAGCAGTCAGTGATCTTAACCGCTGAGCCATTTCTCTAGTCCTTGTCAGTACTTCAGAATAGCAAGTTTATCAACTATATTGATTGTAAAAAGGCTGGAGAATGTCACACTCGTTTCTAAACAGTATGTGTGTTCAGTTACATGCTGTAATGGCAATAGTTTAAGAAACTGTAATTCTTGATGACACACTACATATCAAAAAAGTTTAAGAGAAAATCATGACAAATATAGCGAGGTTTGACATCTAATTCATCAATTATGTCATAAAATATTATATTATGTTATGATATGTTATATTACCTCGTTAAGTCTGTTGATGCCTACCAATTGAAATACATTCTAGATGGTACCTAGTGGCCATATGATTGAGAATTACTCCCATAGGTTCATATATTTGAATACTTGATTTCTATTGGTGGAACTATGTGGGAAGTTCTTGGAAGGGGTGTATGACTCTGGCGTGAGCTGTGAGGTTTCAAAAGCCCACACCAATCCAGTTGGCTCTTGATGCCTTGTGTTCGAGGAGCAGATCTAAGCTCTTAGTTACTGTTCCTGTACCATACCTGCCTGCCTGCTGCCATGCTCCCTGCCATTGTCGTCATAGTCTTTGCTATTCTCTGGAACCATCAGCACCAAGTTAAATATGTCCTTATATAATAAGTTGCCTTGATCACAGTTCATCATCACAACAATTGAAAAGTAATTAAGACATACCTCATGTGATCCTTATGTGCAATAAGTGAGATGCACCCTGAGTGTTCCATCTAGAATTATAAAAGTCTTTAAGCTGTTGCTCGGTCACATCAGGATTGCTGGTAATTAGATTCCTTCTGTCTTTAGGGGACCTTTACGAAATGGGTAGGAATACTGTCACATCTAAAACCAAGATTATTTTTCTTGGCAAAACATCTTGCTTTCATAATATAAATAAAAATGTCTTAGGAAAATATTGCAGCACACTACCCATGATGGATTTAAACGTCACTGTGAGTAAAAAACAAATTCATTGAGGAATATTGTGGTTAAAAATAGTTATTACTTAGTATTTGAAAAGTTAATATCACTTATCGAAGTAGATACTTTGGTTCTTCACATTTATGTGAGAGTGTCCCATATTGAAATGATTACAAATCTAAAGGTTTTTTTTTCCATTCAATACTTACAAAATGTTCCATTAAGTTTCCTTTTATTTCAACAAGTATCAGATAATACAAACCATAGCATTTTTAAAAGATTTGGGAATGTGGTGATGAAGCCATTGTTTAAATTGTGCACAAAGGAAAATAGTAATTGAAATGTACTAAGTTATTAAAATAGAATTGCTTCTAACAAGTATGTTTTAATAATTTTTAGATTGGTTGAAAATTTCATTAAAGTACCTATTATTGTGATGTGACAACTATATTTACATACAATAATAATAAACTGGCATAGCACAGTGATGTATGACGTTAATCCCAGTACTCTGGAGGTAGAGGGAGGCAAATCTCTGTGAGCTGGAGGCCAGCCTGTTCTCTATAATGAGTTGGAGGCCAGACAGTGCTACAAGTGAGATCTTTGTAACAGGTTCAGATATGTCCACCAAACTCCACTGTGTGCACCTCTGTATCTGTGCAGATGCAAGGGTATCTGTTTCCCTGGTGCTTCAAACCTCAGCCTGAGGCTCAAAGAATTTGCCTTATGAGAATTGATATATCTGAAATGGCAAATTATTAATGGAAGAGGACCATTTAGTTAGGAAGAAGATGACTGATGGTGGATTTCTACTTGCAGCCCTCATTTATTAGCATTTCCAGGGCAGAGGGGAATACAACTGGTTAGGCTAGAACAGTTTCTATCGTGCTGAGACTTTTATACAGTTTGAAAGAAGAAGCCTGAACCTTGAGGGCCTGTGAGGAGCAGCTGAGGAGGAAGATTTTGTATTTGCAAAGACTCTTGGAAGTCTTATGGTCCAAAAGAACCACCCTTTCTTCTGATCACTTCGTGGTTCCCCCAAGGGAGAGGGGCATTCACATGGCACTCTTTGCTTCTCTCCCACTCTTGTATCTCAGTACTTCATGGGCACAGGGATTTTCTTTGTAATTGTGTCAGAGTTTCTCTGCTAGGTAGCTCATTGTAGGCAACTATACACAAACACTGCCAGAGCCACGAGGCCTTGAACCCAAACAAATCTAAACCTGTAGCTACTTCCATGCCCCCAACTCCCTCAAAAACTTTAACTACAAAGGACTTTTTTTTTCAAATGTTAGCAAAAGAACTTTTCAGTCTTTTTTGCGTTTCTATTTTTCTGGCTTACATTATGCATTGCCCAGAATGTGGGGTGCTGGAATATATTAAAGAACATAATCTAGGATAATGGGAAACTAAGAGGTCAAAAGGCAGCGTGAGCTTTTGAAAACCTGTTTTAATAATGTCCCTGGGGAGGATGTCTATTACTAATCCAGGCTTGCAGTCTCCATTTTCTAGGGTAAATAGGGAAGCTGCATGGTTCCTGAGTTTAAACAGACCACATATGCCACCTGATTGGATGGAGAGCTTAAGAGGTAATGGGATTCAGGATTCATACTTTCAGCATTGGCTTGCTCTGGGATTTAGGCGTGAAAGTCCTACCTACTAGTTCTACGTTAATAATCTCAATATACTTCCTAGTAGAGAGGAATAACCATAGGGAACCTGCTTCCTGACATGCTCAGGATTTCACAGAAGATGCATAAGTCACAATGATCATAGCACAATGCACCAAACAAAGTACAAATGATTTTATTGTGGGTCTTATTCTATCATAGTTTACCTCTTGGTGTCCTGGTTTATTGGGATAACAAAAACATTCTTTTTGGGAAGAACAAACTGTGTTGGATAAAAATAAGAAGTTTTCCATGTTTTTATGTCCCAAAAGAGTACATCCATGTGGGAAGAAACATAAGGGAGAACCAAATAAAGAGAGAGAAGGAAGGGGTGGCTCAGAATAGCAAAATGAAGATTTGATTCTGTGAAGCCCATTCTGCATGCCAATCCAACTTTCAAACCTATTGACAGTTCCATGGAGTGACTCACTTTCTCTCAAGTTGTATGTGTGCTCTTTGGGAATGGGTGAAAGTAACATCCTATCCCATAAGTGATGTGGGAATGCAATGCCATAAGCCCTAGAAGGCACTAGCCATTTCAAAAGTATTAATTTCCTTACTACCATCTACCATAGCCATCAATTTTCACTTTATTTATTTATGTTTAGATAAATATGCATGTGCTCAGATAGATGTATTTGTAAACTTCCCACAGCCTCCTTAACGCCATTTTAAATTTAAAATCAAAGCAAAGGTTAAGTTGCTTCTGTGACCAAATGCAACAAAGATAAATCCCAACTCAATAGTTTTATTTTCAACAATGTCCCCCGTGCATACTGCATGGATTTGGACTTGACCTGGCTGATATAGCAAGGGCATGAGGAAAGGGCAGATACATAGCAACACATACCAAAAACCTGGAGTCAGATGAACCATGCACCAACAACTATGCAATAATCCAGAATGCTACCTTGCCTTATTATATTCAGTATGAGAAGAAAAGCTCAGCTAGGCTCATAGGAGGTCTCTGGAGGAGAAGCTGGGTTGCAATCATCTGGCAGCAGAAGATGGAACAAAATAATAGTATTTCTACCTTTCCATGTCTTCAGGAAAAAAATATTGGAGATTGTAAATATGAACTACAAGACATAGTAACTCAGATATTCTGTGTTGAGTCATTAAGTTTCTGATCAGCTTTGAAGCAAATGATCATGATTTTGTTTGGGGCATCAAGAGCTAGGAGGCATATAAGGTTCAAAAGCCAACATTTTCTTCCTAAGTGTTTACGAAGAAAGATCATCATGTCTGTTGGTTCACTCAAATTGTTCTGACTTCCTGTTGAGACTGGCCAGCTGTGGCTATTCAGCAAATGTCATGCATCAAAATGAAAATGCATTTATCGTAAGAAAATAAAAAGAAAAGAAAGAAAAGATGAGGAAGAGGAAGAAGAGGAGGAGGAGGAGGAGGGGAAGGAGGGGGAGGAGAAAGAACTACTACTGTATGGTTAGATATGCCCTCTATGTATGTGTTAACCCATTTAGATACATCTGTTCAGGAGATAAAACAGAGCAGTCCCCATTTGGTGAGACAAAACAGTCTTCCTCAAATCCAGCCAATATAACTCTTCTCCATCACAACCACTGCCTCTCTCTCTCTTCCTTTCTTTCTCTTTCCCTTCTCTCCTCTCTTCTCCACTGTCTCACACATACCTGCATAACCTTTTGCTCATGATGGCCTGCTCAATCTGCTTTCTTATAGCACAGCCATGTGATTCTACCACCTTCAATGATCTGGACCCTTCCACATATGTCATCAATTAAGAGAATGGCCAATAACTTGCCCAAAGGCCAATCCCGTGGTGGCATTTTCCCAATTTTGATTCTTTCTTCTCAGATGAATATTGCTTGTGTAAACTTACCATAGCACTAATCTACATGGGATGTCCAATTATTTGTCATTGTGACAGGACTCTATCATCTACATACACCATGAAACACGCTCACACCTATCCTGGGATGCGTGAAACTTATAAGCCGCACATTGTACATGACAAAATATCAATTCCTTTGTGAATGTACAGTATTTCCAGAATTCTGTCTCATTGTGTATTTACGGTATGGCTCTGTGGTTTGTTTTCTTTGATTATTCCATGTCTCCTGTTGTTTGCATGGATATAGTCACGGAACGTGCTGGAGCACCCATGTCTCAATGTTCACTGTTTCATATTTCAGTTTCTTCTTTCTGTTATGTTTTCCTCAAAAGATGAAATGGGAAAAAAGATCGAGTTATTTAAATAAATTCCTGCAAATCTAAGTGGTATATTGAATTGGGAAATGGCTATTTAACATAACCAGATGTCAGATTTATTTTAAATAATCAAATGTCATTAGCTTAAGACTCTAATGACAGAAAAGATATAAAGAAGACTTAAGAAACAGTGGTTTTGATCAAGAAGACAAGTCCTAGCAAACATGCAATGGTTTCTGAAAAGAAAAGAAAAAACTTTACAAGGTTGATTATAAAATTCTCTTGCAAAAGCAGAAATGCAACCAGAAGATCCACTCTTGCCAATGTTCTGCTGCCCTGAGATATTACACACATTACACACATACACTTACACATGCATTCCCCATATGTACATTCTCTCTCTCTCTCTGTCTCTCTCTCTCTCACACACACACACACACACGCCACACACACACACACACACACACACGCA
>NW_021627954.1:0-19327 GCF_004785775.1 Grammomys surdaster
CTTCTGAAACTGTAAGCAAGTCCAGTCAAATGATTTATTTTATAAGATTTTATCTGGACATGGTATCCGTTCACAGTAATAGAACAATGACTAACAAATTCTCACAGTTTTAAGTTTTGTAGGAACAAAATGTCATATTTTTATGCAAGAAAAAATGATAAACCTGAAGACAAAAATGTGCTAGTTTGAAGTTTTAATATTATATATGAAGTGGTATAATATTTTTAGTGCCAGAATATAAATGGAAGTCCAATGAAAATATTTTTAATGAGAAAACCATGATTAAAGAATTAGCAGAAAACATTATTAGAACACAAAATAATTATAAAGGATGAAGTCTAAGTAACAGAAAGTAAAACAAAACAATGAAGAACTAATAAAAACAAAATACTAAAGATTAGACATTATGCAGGTAATATTTTAAATTTTATTGAAAATAAAAGTAATCTAAATCTGAATAGGAATTCCAGTTTCCTTCAGGCAAGCTAGCTGATGCAAGAAAGGAGAATCAATTTGCTATGCTTTAAGGATGAAAGCCACCAGCCATGTGAGATCTTGGATGGAGTGTCCATTGGCTGCCTCCCTGACTGAGCCTTGGGTAGCAGGCAAGACTAAGGGCAGGGGTAGGGGCAGATGTAGGGTGTTGAGTGAGAATTAAAGGTAACTGAGTTAAACTGACAGATTTTGAGGTGTGAGCTGGGAGTTAAAATAAGGGCAAGATAGCTGAGGAAGGCTTATTAGAGCCCAGTCATTGAGCTAAAGCAAATCAAACATGAGTTAATGTGTGTGTGTTTTATCCTTGGGTCTAAGGGAATCAGGGTGGGGCTGTTAACATGGTCCACCCAAAGCTTAAAGCAGGGTAGTAGGAACTACATATAAAATCCATGTCCTAAAAGAGAGATCTAACTTCATGATATACTGGTGCAATAGTGGCACAATTATTTAGGGAGAAACCAACTACTACTTTTTAATTTTTCATATATATATATATATTTGAAGGAAAATTCGATGTGACAGAATCCATTCCTGACCTGTTAAAGTGGAAAAATACATGAGACTAGATAGGTCATGAGTTAGGTGTAAATTATCTATTAAACTCTTAAAGGAACATAGGAATAAAATTATTCTGAATGACACATTTCTATATCAAAAGATCACAGTGTGGCTTATCAGAGAAGCTTCATATAGTATATGGCAATTAGTGGATAACTACAACTGGACAATATGACAAGAATGACATTTTCTACCATTCATCCCTAAATGGTATATTTTCCTCAGACCACTTCTCCCAACATTCTAGAGACTATTCTTAAAGAGACAGTGGAAGATTGTAAGAGTGTTGGATGATTCTGGGAAAATGTTATCTTCCAGACAGTTAGAATTAATATACATATGAACCCCAGAAACTGGAAGTATATATAAGACTTGAAGAAACTAAAAAGAGAAAAATCTCACTACTGAGGAACAGAAATGGCCTAAAGTCCATCCCTAACAAAAAGGATATTTGCAATTGATACATCCTGCAAAACATACCAATCACATTTCATTACAGGCCTGATGATCAACTGTAGTTGGTTAATTCAAAACGCAGTCAATGATGTTTGTGTGTGTGCGTGTGTACTTTATGATTTATTTTGTTAGGATATTTTTCATCTTATTTTTATTTTTAGTTTGTCTACTTTGATCTCTTAAGGGATGTTATTTTATTTTTAAATGAAAAAGAGACACTATTAAGTAGGCTGAATAGGGACATGGAGTGTCATGTAGGAATTGGGCCAGGAGAAAGAATGTAATGAGATTGGATCATATAAAAACTCTTTTAAATGATTTTTATATTGAAAATATATTAAATACTCAAACAAAAATATATACAAAAGAGACCACTGAAAGTACAGGTTATGGAATGTTGAGAAAATTTACTCACTGTACAATATGGATTAATATTTGGAACACATAAAGCATAAATAAATTAAATACCATCTCCACATAGTTTATTTGACTAATAGGTCAATTAAATGTAATAATAATAGTTCTCAAATAGCAAAGCTTTAAAAAAATATCAGAAAAACAAATATGCCAATGGCATGCTAACATGTAAAAAAGAAAATTTCACTGAGTCTAAATTCTAGACAATAATTACAGGAAATTACATAAACTGAGAGCAAGAGAAGTGGACTCTCCCAGGCAAGAATCCACCAATTGGTTAACCAAATGGTAAGCCCTGAAATAATACACACAAATAACATTATTTAACTGAGCAAATCTCATTTATATATTTTAGAAAAACTATATCTATATCAACAATCAATGCAAAACAGGCCATGAATTTGAGAGAGAGTAAGTTTCCTCCTGGAGCAGGGCAGTGTTCATAGATAGGGTTAAGGGAAAAATGAAAAGGAAAAAAAATCATATAATTATATTTTATTTTAAAAAGATGTACAAATAATCAATCTACATATAGAAAAGTTACATATAATCTAGTCATCTGAGAAATGCAAACAAATCTGTGTTTAAATTTCATCTCATCTTAGAGTTTTCACTCATAAATGATGGTAAAGATGGATGGCAAAAAGCAATAATTCGCCATGGCTGATGAACCTAGAAATCAGTATGGAAGATTCTCATTCTCATGGAAATCAGTGTGAGTGTGTGTGTGTGTGTGTGTGTGTGCGCGCACACACACACAGAGACAGGGGGAGAGGAGGGGGAGGACTAGCTGGAGAACTGGGACTGGGGAGTCTACCAGGAATCTATGAGTCTATTGGCTGACTCTAGTTGAGATTCCTACCAGTGGGAAATATATATATTGAAATGGCCATCTCCTCTAGCCAGGCAGGACTTCTAGTGGAGGGAGAGGAACATCAATGAACTACAAAATCTACAACCCAAAATTTGTTCTGCATACATGATGTGCAGGCATAGAGATGAAGCAGAGACTGAGGGAACAGCCAGCTAATATTTACCCCCAATTGAGATTCATTCCAAATCCTGACATAATTAATGATACTCTGCTTTATTAAAGACCTGAACCTAGCATAACTCTCTCCTGAGAGGCTTCAACAGCAGTGGATAGAAAGAGATGCAGAGAACCTCAGCCAAACATCAGGAAGAGCTTGGAGCTTGGGGAGTCTTGTAGAAGAGTAGAGGAGAGAATTGAGGGAGCCTGAGGTGTCAAGAATACCATGAGAAGACCTACAGAGTCAACTAACCTGGGTCCATAGGGCTCACAGAGACTGAACCACTATGCAGAGGCTGGATCTAGGCCTCCAACATATTCGTAGCAGATGTGCAGCTTGGTCTTTATGTGGGTGCCCTAAGAGTAGGAGCTAGGGGCATCTCTGACTGTGTTGCCTGCCTTTGGATCCCCTTCCCCAACCTATATTGCTTGCTTGGGACTCAGGGGGAGAAGATACACTTAGTTATTCTGGGACCAGCTATCTCAGGGTGGGGTGGTACCTATTGTTATTATGGAACATTTCAGAATTATTAAATCATAGAATCAACCTCATCTTTTGATACATGAATTGATAAATAGCATGGGAGGTATATTAGCAAAACAGAATTTCTTTTTAGCCATAAAATGTATAAAAGCAATGTAAATCATAATGTTATGTGAAATTAGCCACACTCTAAAATAATATATTTATCTCATATGTGAAACATAGACTTAATGTAAACATGCCAATTTTTGAATAAGTGTGCCTAGGTATAGATATATAATGTGAGAGCACAAGGACTATTTGTCAAATAGGAGTTAGGCGAGATAGCAGTGGATATAATGGGTGAATATTGTCAAGTTATATAACATACTGGAATAATAAATTGTCTTTTTGAAGCACATTGCTTTGTATATATGAATACATGTTGTGGAAAAGATACTTATGTCATTTCAAGTTCTCAATCATAAAGTTATAGACAGGAAGAATTATCATGTAAAGCCATCCTCAAAATTGTAACAGAAAAATACTTCAAGAAAATATTAATCATCAGACTTCTAGGGTAGTTGTATTAACATCAATGAAAGTAGATTGTAGAGAAATGAATATTATAAATAATAAAAAGATAGTCTCATAACAATGAAAAGGTCAAGTGAGTAAGAAGCAAAATAAAATTATATTAACAATTCCCAGAGGTACTTCTGCCAGAAATACACGGTGATTTTTATTTTAGTAGCTAGATAAATGAAAAGAATCAACAAATGATCATGTCAATAGAAAAATTTTATAATAATCAGCAACAATAATTTACATTAAAATATTAGCAAACTTTGAATAGATTCCTTACAGTGAGGTGTACTTCAACTATGAAAACATCTTTTGCTTTATATTATACTTATTGAAAAACTGACTCTTACACAAAAACGAGCATCAAGGAAGGTGATTCTTACTCCCTATTCCTATCCTCTGCTGCAGACTCTACTCAGAGTAATTAGCCTGCAATAAAGGCTAGAGATTTGACAGGATGATGGACAGTGCCTTACTACCCTCAGATGACACTCTACACTGAAAGATGCTTTTAAAGATGTGCAAAATTAACATCCTATCATGGAATTTCTCAGAGTCTGCTACCATGTGTACTCAGATGATCTTAAAATGAATGAGGGATAATCATGAGATGATGAGTGTAAGATACGGGTAGCACGAGTTCACTCATTTAACCAACTTTTGAAAATATATAGTTAAAAGTGCTTGTTCTTGATGGAGACAACTGACTACGCAATTTATTCTCTGGATCCCACAAGCATTATACTGCACACATGTGCAAACACACACACACACACACACACACACACACACACACACACACCCCTCTCAATTCACCTAAATGAAAGCATCTACCCTTGCCAAGTTTGGAAGAGAAGGTCAAATTGTTGTTTTCTCTTTGAATTTCTCACTTTCTTGTTTCACTAAGTCCCTTCTGCACCTGTCTCTGATCTCCTCGTGATCAAGGATAAAGAGCATGGCATAACCCAACACTGATGACAGTTTGAATATGTACTTGGCTCCTGTGTGTCACTGCTCCTCCTTTCTTTATTGGGATTTTTCATTTTTTCTTCAAAGTCTTTCCCAGTCAATCTAAAACTTTAGTTCACCAGATATAAAAGGTGCTTTCCTCTAAGAGGACTTACACTCAAAATTTAGCCTTATACTACATGGATACCTCTGTCATATTAGAACTTGTATGAGCTGTCACTCTACTCAGTAGATTTCTATTCATCTAATGAGCATAGTTCTCCCCATATGAGGCAAGGCATTCGTTCCTTTCAACTTTATATTAAGGATATTAATCTCTCCTTTTGTATAACACTACACATATCTTAGGTTGACAGTAGTAGTTGTAACTTAAAAGTCTCATGTTTTTGAATACTTCCCTCTTTTAGTTACTGTTTTCATTTCTTTGAACAAACATCTGAGAAAAACATCTTAAGGAAAAGTACCATATTTTTGGACCCTAGTTTAAGAGGAGTTTAATAATACTGTATACTTTAATAATACTGCATGTCCATTATTTTAGAGTAGTCATAGCAGCCAGTGCATGAAGTAACTGATCACACTGATTCTAGATTCAGAGAACAGGGAGTACAGAATGCTGGAGCACATCTGGCTATTTGATTGCATTAGGGAGTCCATGCCTATATGCAAAGCCAGTCCAAAATGCATGACTGGGAAGATCCTAAGGTCAGGGAAGAACGGACTAGCATTTTTTTTTTCTAGATGGTCATGCTCCTAAACTGTCTTCTAAATCTTACCCATAGATTCATGTTGTCCTCAACTTGGTTCAGAAATAATCCTTTTTATAGTAGGTAGTGGTTAATGAAGAGATTTACAAGTAGTCAACATGCTGAGAAGTAACTGTAGTTGCTCAGCTAGGGTTGAATTATCTGTATCAACCTTGTGCATCTAGTAGCATCACCATTGAAGAGAGGCCTTAGAAAACACAAGAGATGGCAAACGGAGAGGAACACTGAAATGTTAACATCTGGGATGACCTGGCTGTCCCATACATTGGCTCACAGCAAGCACTGTTGGAAAAATTAAAAAAACAACAGCAAAACTCAATCTAGACTAAATTTCAGCACAGATTGAGGAGGGGGACCTCTGAAGTCACACCCATGAGTAGGCAAGCATTGGTAGCTGATTGGATTTTTAAGGAATGGACTGTCATTTTGGGGATATGGCTGCTTGTGAGTTCTCCATGCTGAGTATCTGGCCCTATATCCATGCACATATGGACAACAATAATTGGACTCAAGGGGCTATTAATAGTAAAATATAATAATAACTAAAATAAAAAGAATCAAAAGGAAACAAGAAGTTTAGAGAGATATGCAGTGTAGGAGCTCTTGAGAGTTGTAAGGAAGGTAGTGGTAGATGAAAATAATCAGAATACATTGTAGAAATATATGTGGTAAATCACTGGCTACAGATGGCTCAAGACCCACCCTGCAATGGACAGCATACATTTCGCCACAATCCCAGACTCCAGGCTCCTGACATGTGGCCAAAGACCTCCATTGATCCACGCTGTTCAGTCACACAGGGCAATGCCCCTACAGATCCTCCCAAAGACACGTCTGTGTCACCTAGCACAGGTAGAGGGCATGACTTCAGGCTGCAGAGCCTCAAGAGATCTCCGTATTAATGAGATACTTAAAGGCCAGAATGCATAGCCAATTAAGCATTCTTTTTTAGACCCTCCTCCTTAACAAATGATATTTAACCAAAGGCCCGCCCTGGGGATATGGGGAGTACAACCACATCTACTTTCTGCCAGGAAAATAAACCTTTTAAAACCATGGACTTCCTTGTGTTTTGCCCCCCCCACCCCCCGCGGCGAACTGTGGAGAAGGCCTTTGACTATCAAGCTGCTGCTTAATCTTCTGCTAAAAGACTTCTTTACATTCTCTCCACAGAAGATGCCCACTCAAGCAAGCTAGCTGACCTAGCCAAGTGAGTGCTGTAACCAAGAGTCACTATCCTGTGGGGCACCACCGAAGCTTCTCTCCCTTGTTCTTCTTGGTTGTGGGCCGGTCCAGCCCATATGCCCACTTCATCTCACTTCTTCCAAGGCTTCCAGAGGTGTCTAGGAGCCCAAGGACAGAGACTACCAGTCTCCCAGTCAACTGCTAAGGACTGGAGACTCCCACTCATGAGCTCTGCCCCTGTGAGACTTCAGTTTGAGACCTCTCCATGCCTGGGGGGAGCCCTGCAGCTACTCAGCCCATTGTCCTCCCGGCTCCCTTGTAGTGAACTCAGTCAAATTCCAGCTCTTCTGCCTCCCTGAGCTGTGAAAGACACAGGGGAACCACAACTCAGTCCAACAGGACTCAAGCCTACGTGTGAGCTGCAGCCCCGCAAATGTATGAAAGTTTCAGAAAACAAGTAAAATAATATCTTAAAATCCTCATTGAGTCTCTGGAAAAAGAATGCCTTCAAGCTCCAGAAATTTCTATGCAAACAAACAAAAAAAAAAGATATTCACATAAGTCAGTAAGTAGATCTTGTTGTTTAACTCACCCTCTGCCAGAATAAAGAATTATTAGACCTCCTTCTTTGGCTAAAAGTGAAAGGAAGCCAAACTTCTGGGAATAGTGGCAATATTTGACTCTTTTAATCATTTTTAAAGATTTATTTTATATTTATTTTATGTATATGAGTACACTGTAGATGTCTTCAAACACACCAGAAGACGGCATTGGATCCTATTACAGACGTTTGTAAACAAATATGTGGTTGCTAGGAAATGAACTCAGGACCTTTGGAAGAGTCAGTGCTTCTAACCATTGCGTCGTTTCTCCAGCCCTGAACACTTGATTCTTACAAGAAATCATTTAGGTAGACAAAAAATTTCTGGGAGTATTTAATAGCTCATTAACTTTTAGTGATCAGATGCAACAAGAGCTTATTTAATTAGGGAAAATGAGTTTAATTTTTAATTTGAAACAAAAATTTTTAAAAAATCATAAAATGAGTATAATTTGGAAAAACTTTCAGGACATGGTATGTGGGAATTTTATGGTAATTATTCTTTATTCTAATTTTTTAAGTATCTATTTATAAATTCATCAATATCCACAGTAGTTTAGATTCAGAAACAATTCCTGGGTTGTTACTATGTTTTGTAGTTAAGTCTTATTCTGGTTTTAAACTTATGATTATTTTCTCTTTGAGAACCTGTAATTAAAGCTTTCAGTCTAGTTCTCAAATTTTTTGTTTGTTTCCTCACTTTGACTTGAGTGTTTACTAATGAAATCCACATTTAAATCTGCATAATCCTCAACATCTTTCTCTTTATGTCTCCTCTCCCAAGTTTGGCTTCTCAGCATTTTCAGCATCCTTATAGCCATTACCCTATTTACTGTTTTAAATACTCTGCTTGGCTTCTGTTTTCTTGGTATATCATTGCTGTATTCATTGCTTTCGATTGAGAAGAGAAAGACATCAGAGGCAATGGATTTCTTTCATCACTAAAGGTCACTACACAAAAATGAGCATCCAATCTTGGTACTTTGTTTGGGCAGGGAGAGCACAGCCCATTTTGATTAGCAACAAGATATCCAATAAGGTGGAGACTTCTATTCAGAAAATAAGAGAGAGTTTAGAGAGTGTGAAAATGAGTGAAAAGTATACACAACAAATGCCTGCCTCTAAAGTTAATGTTCAAGTGTGGGTGAAGCAAAGACATAAGTCAGGAGGTAGGAGAGTATGGTGCTATGAGAAAGAACACATTTAGTGATCCTGGGAAGGGGGTGCTTAAGATGGCATTTTCAAGATGAAAGAGTAACAACAAAGGTACCATTTTCCTTTTTCTTTTTCTTTATTTGTTTTACCATTCAAGTACTCACTAGGAATGATTCTGCTTAGTTTTTGAGATCAGAGTTGTTAGGATGTATTCCATTTGCTACAGCAATATTAGACAGTAATATTTAGTGTCTGTAAGAACTTTTGGAAGATGGAATGTTCAGTTTCTCTATACATTAAATGAAAATAATTGTGTCACTGGTGCTGCAGGAAGATTGTGAGGATGGCATGCTTCTAAATCAAAGTACAACAGGCTTTTTCCCTTCATAATAGATCTACCCGAACTAATTGCACTGTGTTCACTGATATTAGTAGGAGACAAAGATAACTTGGATGCTTCGACAATGATTCAAGTAACAAACATCATCAATTCAGAGATGTTTCCATTCGGTTTATTTTCAGGATAGCAAGAATTTATATTTTGTTCAGATTCTTCACTTTTTGTAGTTCTTGGCCACATACACTGCACACAGCATTGTTCCTAGTATTGATCACCTCAACCATTCATTTGATTTTGCCTGTGAAAACAGGCCCAAAGGGAAATTACAAATTACCTCCTCATTCCAAAGTTCTTATTTGAAAAACAGCAGTCGGTTTGTATTCAAGTGTTACTTTTAAAGTGGTCCTCATCTGGTTCTTTTAATTCTGGTACACATTCTTTAATATGTTCAGATCACTAGCTCTCCCTGCTGTGTAACCTTCTACCAACCTACTTCAGGTCTGCCACTGTCTTCTACAGGCTTTTAAGCTCTCTGTAGAAAGATCCAATCATTAATGATATTAAAGATGTTGAAGTAAGATTGTTATCTATGCTGGAAACGCTACTTGGGTGGAGAAAAGGGAAAGATTTTTAATTGGAAAACTTGTCTCTGGACAACCCAAAACAGAGCTGCGCTATATAGTCTTTTACATTTGTTGAAATGCTTGAATTTTAGGTTAGGCTGCATTAGAAATTAGAGGGAACTATCTGCATGATACACATATACCATTGAGAGATAAATGCTATAAATATGCAAAACCAAAACAATGCTATAACTATGCAAAACCAAAAAGGCTTAGAGGGTATGAAATAAAATTTTCTTAACAATGACCAGGCATTTTTTTTTAAATGAGAACAGTATGTATGATGGGTTTTATAAAAAGGTACTAAATAATACTTCCTTTCCTATCCATAATTTTGCTTGCAAATCATATAACTTCCTCTACATTTCCATATTGAGCTACACATCCCAACATGAACTTTACATGCTTATGCTTTCTAAAACAATAATACTAACCCAGAAAGATCCAATGATTCATATTGATCTATAAGTCAAATTTGATAACAGTATCCCATGGTTTGCTATACTATTTGATATATATCCACGTCATTTCCACCAGTCACCCTGCTCCAATTTCTCTGTTTACTTTCTGACTGTCTTCCAATTACATGATATCTACTCTTCATCTTGTTACAGACACATGCAAATTACTAAGTTCATTTAACATTCTTGTTATGCATGTGTTAGTGCTGACTAATTTTCTGAAAGTTCGTGATGAATCATGTTAACTATTGAGCAGTATCCCTAGATTGTAGTGGGTTATTAAGAGTCTCACTTATCTAATTTTTCCTTAATTCCATAAAAAAGGTAATAAAATTATGATATGTGATCATGATGCTGACAAGATGTTTAAGCCTAAAGGTACTTGCCAGAAAGCTTGACCTTATGAATTCAATCCACAATACCCACATGGGATAAAGAGGGAAACAATTCTAAGAGGTTGTCTTCTGACATTCACATGCAGACAGTTTTTGAAAGTGTCCCATCCTTATTCTTGAGTCAACTAGTCATGAAGTTTACAGAGTTCATGAAGGTAAGACCTATTGAATATATACTGCATATGTACAGTTTTTTTTATAGTAGTCTCCAGTGCAGAATAATAAACACATATCCACTTTATACATTGGGACTATAAAGCCCAAAGGCTTTACATCATTTTAGGATGCCTTTCTATTCTTTAGAGGCAACACTTAGAATCAGGAATTCTTGATGTTACAGTCTAGATTAGAGAATGTAAAGAATAGTACTGGTACAGGGGGGAGGGGGGTATTGATGATTTTCATTGAGTTGCTATTGGTTTAAATGCCCTCCAAGATCTTATACCTGTAATCAAAATAGCTCCCATACAAGTCATCATGTCAGTGGTATTCTGCTATCATACTGAAAAAAAGCATTCATTAACACAATGTGTTTGATTGTGCATTGTGGAATCAAACTAATTCATTTTGAACCTGGCTCACCAAATATCAACTACATGGGCAAGTCACTTAACCTCTATTTGTATCACATTATGTTCTTCAAATAGAGAAAATACCTATCCAAGCCCGAGTTAATTCTAATGATTTTTTATTGAATGTGTAAATCTATAATCACTGAACTGAATTCAGTCACTTCAAAGCTTCATCTCATTTGACTATTATATTAATTTGTGACATGCACTATTTATTTTCATTCCCACATCTTACGATGAAGAATCCTTAGAGTGAAAACACTGAAATTAGTAATCTATAAACTAGGATAGAATCCTTAAATCTGGGACTCTGTCTCTAGAGTTTATGTTCTACCCACTGAAATTTCTTTTCTAAGGCAAAATCCAGAGAAGAATGAAGTGAAAAAGCAAGAATTAAACACTCACGTTCATCCTTTATTTTATTATGTTATATACAAATCCCATCTCTGTTGCTCAAATTTCTCTACTAGAGTGCCTGTGTTATATTTTAAAAATAAAGTCATATTGAAGAAGATGATGTTACCATATAAATTTAAGAAACTCTAACAATTTAATGTAAGGTACAAAGACTTGGGGAGTTATGATTTCTATAGTGTTCTGGCTCTTTTATGGCTCATACTTGTCTATGGAACAATTAGCTTTCAAAGAATTTTTAACAAAAGAAAAAGGTTGTTGGTTATTTGTTTGTTTGTTTGTTTTTAGACCAAGTAATATGTTCATTAATAGGACTATGTGTTACCTCTCAGACTAATGTCTAACCTAATAAAACATCTGAGTTAGAATAAACATATCTCTATAACTGCTAATTGGAGAATCAGGATTCATAATAGGAATAATTTCTTTCATGTGGAAATAGTACATCTTTCTATGCTTGTTCTAATGTACAAGTAATTTTGAAAACTGCTTACTTATTTTCTTTGTTTGCATTCACAGCCTTACGATTGCCCAGGGTTTTGCTTCTTTGATGAATGCTACTGTTTCATATATACTGATGAACCATGGAGGAACTGGAAGAAGGGAGTCACATTCACTTCCTATGAGAAAACGGATAAGTCCCAAGCTCCTTGCCCAGCTCTGAAGGTAGCTATTACTAGTTCCATGTGGTTTGGGTTTCTGGAGAGCTATAGCTCTGAAATGACAGAGAAATGTGTATATTGAAAGGCATGAATTATTCCCTTTGACTTCTTCCCCACTGGGGAAGAATCTCTTCTGAAAAACCTTGAACACACTTGCAAAGAAAGTGCAACCTATTTGAAAAATAAGTTTTATCTTATGCACTTAAAGATTATGCCTCTCTAGATTTACATCATGATAATTGTAAAAATAGAAGATGTAAGAAATTGTAGAGATTTTGGAGTAGTGGGCAATGAAGGATTGCCTCCCTATGTGCTTCCATTTATTTTTGATTTTTCCTTCTTTTTCATATAAGTCACACCCTGAAAATGTCTGCAATATATGAAAACCTGAAGTTCTGACTCAAAAAGATAGAAAACATACCAAGAGGCAGGAAGGGTTCTGCACTGACACCTAGACTTCCAGATTGTTACACACAATAAAGGTATGGTCCTTTATTTCCCTTGAAGGATTTGAGAATCTGCTATCCTTTCTGTGCTACAAAACAAAATGTTTTCATGGAACACCAAGAATTTAAGAAACAATATGAGTGGAGATAAAACGGTGGCTCTTCTTGTAAAATGAAGAGCCCGTTCATAGTATTGTTACTAGGTGGAAATGATATGTTAATTAAGTTTTGTACAGGACTTGTATAGGGAACACTTACTGGTGTTAGCAAAACTTCTGAGGGTCATTTTCTCTTCACACTCCCTCTCTTACTTCTAACATTGGATTCTGCATTTCACCCTTGCTACTTTACTATTGGCCATACACTAGTAATTGTGTAACCATAGTTACTGAGCTGTAAGCAGTAATGAGTCTCAAGACTCTTCACAGGGAAAGAAGTGATGCAAGAACTTGAAAGATATGCTTGTAAGCTAAGCTGGTAATGTTTTTCGTTCTTTCTATTTTTTTCCCAATCTACTTTTATACCATATTAATTACATGCAAGTATTAAGGTCAGTTTTAGGTTGAGGGTCTAGCAATACAGATGCAAATAGTCAAGGAACAAGCAAGACAGTAAGCACAAATGGTCAGAGAACAAGTAAATCTCCACATTTGGGAGGCAGAGGCAGGGAGATCTTAACAAACTTGAAACCAGTTTGGTATGCAACATGAGTTCTGCCTAGCTAAAAATATATACTGTGGCCCTTTTTCAATAAATGAATAATGATTTTTAAAAAATGGTCATGTGCCGGGCGGTGGTGGCGCACGCCTTTAATCCCAGCACTTGGCAGGCAGAGGCAGGTGGATTTCTGAGTTCAAGAGTTCAAGGCTAGCCTGGTCTACAGAGTGAGTTCCAGGACAGCCAGGGCTACACAGAGAAACCCTGTCTAGAAAAACAAAAACAAAAATAAAATAGTTATATAATAAAAAGCTAAGAAACAAAGTTTATTATGATTTTAGAATATCTTCTTTTGATTTTCTTGTGGTTGTTGTATGTTATTTTTGTTTTCCTATGTTGGGATTGTTTCTTTCTAGACAAGTTTACTTGCCTTGGCTGGCTTGGAACTCACAATGTACACCAGGCTTGTAGGAAATTCAGGGATCTGCCTGTCTGCCTCTCAATGGTTGGCATTAAAGGCAGGCACTATTAATATTTGTTAAGAATCTTTTCTTTAATGATGATAAATATAAGATATTTGGTATAACAAATATTTGTTGAATTTGTTTGAAACATCCTGGTAAAGTTACTGTGAAAGTGATTTATTACTATGTATAATTTCAAGCAAGGACTGACTAAGTTTTGCAACCTGAACAAACTCATCCATGGTTACTCCTAATAAGGACATAATTGAATTCAACACACTCACAACACTCTAGAAGTCACTACATTGACTGTCTCCTGTTTTAATGTTATATCAATTAGCCACTTTCACTATATATACATTATTTTATATGTATCCATATACTACATTATTGCTTCATGGCTGGTGTAATTTAAATGCATAAGAGCAAGGCCAAGGACTGCCTATATGCTGAAGAGTCAGACCTTGGAGATCTGCATTGATATTGATTTTGGCAATGGAACATCCTTGTTTTGAACGTAACCAAGATTCTTAGCTTGAGAGGGTCCTGAAGCAGCATTCTAACACTTGGGAGCAAGGCCAACAAAGAAGTATACGTATACATAAAATAATGCCTTTACCCTCTTTAATTTTGGATATTTGTATTAATTGATCACTGTTGCAATCTTTGTTGTTCCTCTCTCTTAATTCCTGGAATAATTCTTTGTTACTATTGGGCAGTTATGAATTCTCTCACTAAATTTGTTGTCTTGCACATGAATGATCCCAAAATGGTTTGCTCCATTTATGTAAATTCTTCTATTTCACATGAAAAAAATAAGGTTTCAAAGAAAACAATTTTATAAACGTTATAAGTAGGTAAGTTTTGAAAAAATTGTTCAGTATTTGCAGAAATGGGAACTGTAAAATATTTATGCTCTTCAATAAACATCCACACATTACAGCTTCTATTGATCAATCATTTTAGCTGAATCTCTGGGGCCTTCTGGACTTTTCACTTAGATATATTTTTCTTGTGCCAAGTAACATGTTCATTAATAGTACCATGTGTTAACTGTAAGATTAATGTCCAGTCCAATAAACTTCTGAGTTAGAATAAACATGTCTCTATAGTCAGTAATTGGAGATTCTGGGATTCATAGGAGGAGCAGTTTATTTAATTTGGGCTTAAGTCGTCTGGGATTCACAGTAGGAGTAATTCATTTCATTTGGGCCTAGTTTGTCTTTCTATGCTTATAGTGTACAAGTAAATTTAAAGATAGACTTCTCCTTTTCATGCCTTGCCAGCTCAGTCCTGAATTTACTCAGAAACTCCCTAGATCTCTTTTGACACATTTTTAGGTAGCTATCCCCAGTTGCCTCTCACTTTACAATCTTGTAGCAACAGGGGTTCTTATATACCTGGCTGCCTGGTGAAGCAAGTGTCTGACTTCAGTTGGATGAGGTCCATTCCCTCTTACTTGGGCAGCTCAAACACATTTGTTATACACACTCTGCTTACAAAAGCTTTCTTTAGATTTTTCCTTTAGATTGCAGTCCCCAAACTCTTCATCTGTGTTATGCTCACCAACTGTTATTGCTCTGCTCATTACCTCAGTGATTCCTTTTCTACTTTGAAAGCCCTAATAAGGAGGATTCTCAGGCTCCCTTTAGGAAGGCCTAGGCTGTTGCTGAACAGAGCCTTTCCATATTATCAGTTACTATTTAGGGCATTGAAATAAATTTTGTATATAGGTCTTTATAATTTTCTTTCCTTTCCCAATTCTTCTAACCTGGAGGGAGCATCATGGCTTTAACTCAAATTTTCTATATCACTTAACTCATGAATCATCTTTAGAAATTCAAATTGAACAAGCCATACCTGCTAGAATTCCAGGCTGCCTGCTTGCAGTCCTTCTGTTTCTTCAAACTCAAACTCTCAAGTTAACTCCCATCTCTTCCACAGAACACCAGCTTCACCATCCTTTATTCTTTGCATGTTTACTATAAATCCTATAGATCATCTCCTTCTGAATTCACTCATCCAACTTGTAACAACTAGCTAAGCCTCCAATACCGGCAGGCTTTCTTTAAGAACACTTTGGTCCAGCAATCTAGTAAAACAGGATGCTTTACAAAACAGGCTGAACAGGTCAAACATCTCTCTCTCTCTCCCTCTCTCTCTCTCTCTCTCTCTCTCTTTCTCTCTCTCTCTCTCTCTCTCTCTCTCTGAAAATCCTGAGAGAAAATAGATAATAAAGAATAAAACACCCACCCAACCTAGCAAAACCCAAACTTTAGCACTGAGACCTCTAATCAGCAAAAACCCAGATACCTTGACACCAGTGTAAGAACATATTAATAAAAGCCGGGATAATATATCTCCATCAGAGTCCAATTAGCCTACAACAGCAATTCACGTATTGAACCTTATTCCCTGACAGTGAAAACTTCAATTTCCCACTGTCACCAATAGACATGTCATCTAGAAAAAACAAAACAAAGCAACAACAATAACAACAACAAAATTAAGAGAAATATTGAAGTTAAAAGATGTTTATAAAGCAAGTGAACCTAACAGATATTTATAGAACATTTCACACAAACACAGAAGAATATACCTTTTTCAATGTACCTCATGGAACATTCTCCAAAAATTGACCACATTCTTCATCAGAAAACAAGTCTCAATAGATACAAGAAAATTAAAATAACTTCCTGAATCCTAACAAACGATGGTGGATTAAAGCTGGATTTCAATAACCATAGAAACAACAGAAAGCTTACAAATTCAAGGAAACTTAATAATTCTCTACTGGATGAAAAATTAGTCAAGACAAATATAAAGAAAGAAATTAAAGACGTTCTAAAATTCAATGAAAATTAAAATACAGCATACTCAAACTTATGGAACACAGTGAAATTGGAGCTGAGAGGAAAGTTCATAGTATTAAGTGATTACATTTAAAAAATAATGGACAGCTTTTCTGATAACAATTCAATAGTACACCTGAAGCCTCTACAACAGAAAGAAGTAAGCTCACAACAGAGGACTAGACAATGAGAAATAATCAAATAAGGGCTCAAAACAATAAAATAGAAACAATGACAACAATTCAAAGAATAAATGTAACAGAGTTTGCTCTTTGAGAAAATCAACAAGATAGACAACCTTTTATCCAAACTAACTTAAAGACATAGAGAGTATATCCAAATTGGCAAAATAGAAATGAAAAGTGTCCAGAACAGCAGTCATCAAGGATATCCAGAGAATCATTAAGGAAATACTTTAAAAACCTGTCCTCCATCAAACTGCAAAAAAAGGGCATTTTTTCTATAGTAATCACCTATGAAACTTAAATATAAAACAAATCAATATTGTGAAAATAATTTAAATAGACATAATGTCATTAATATCTCCCCATCAAAAAAAAGCCAAAAGCAAGACAGTTGTTGAAATCTACAAGACTATCAAGTTACTATTAATGTTCCTCAAATTATTTCACCAAAGTGAAAGAGAAAGAAAATTGTCCAATTCATTTTATGAGTGCCAAAGTCACCTTGATACCAAAACCACACACAAATACGACAAGGAAAGATAATTATATATCAAATTCCCTAATGTCTATAGATGCAAAAATACACAATAAAATACTTGCATTCTGAATCCAAGAACACATAAAATGATCATCCAACATAATACAGTAGCATTCATCTGAGCTCTGCAGGGATGGTACAACATTTGAGAATCAGTAAATATATTTCTCCATATAAACAAATTGAAAGGAAATATTCATCTTCTCATAAGATGCACAAAAGTCCTTTGACAAAATCCAACATGCCTTTATTATAAAAGTCTTAGAGAGATAAGTGATACAAGTGACATCCTAAATATAATAAAGGTAATATAAAACCAACATCAAATTAAATGAAGAGAAACTCAAAGAAGTTCCACTAAACTCAGAAACAAGTCAAGTTGTCCACTTTCTCTTTGTCTATTCAGTATAGTACTTGAAGTTTTAACTAGAATAATAAAACACCTGGAGATAATGAGATAAAATTAGGAAGGAAAAAGTTATTGTTATTTGAAACGATATGTTAGTATATTAGTGAACCTAAAAGTTCCACCAGGGAACTTCTACAGCTGATAAACACTTTCAGTGAAGTAGCTGGATAGAAGAAAAAACAAACAAACACACAAACAAACAAAAAGTCTTTGAAGAAAGTAATTGAAAAAGATATTAGAAGATGGAAAGATCTCCCACGCTCATGAATTGGTAGGATTTGCATAGTTAAAAATGGCTATCCTAACAAAAGCAGTCTAGAAATTCATTGCAATCCTCATTAAAATTCCAATACAACTTTTAGAGACACCGAAAGGACAATTCTCATCTTCATATGGAAAAACAACAACAGCAACAGCCACAGAATCCCAGGGTAGCTAAAATAATCATGAACAACAAAAGATCTGCTGGACATATTACCATCCCTGAAGTTAAGATATACTCAAATCTGAAATAATAAAAAACACATGGTATTGGTATTAAAATAGATACATTGAACAATGGAATCAAATTGAAGACAAATATATAAAGTCACACGTCTATGGACTCCTGATTATTCATAAAGGAGCCTTATATATACTCTAGAAAAAAAGCATTTCAACAAATGATAGTTGTCAAACTGTATGTTTGCATATAGAATGCCAATAGATACATGATTATCATCCTACACAAAACTGAAGTCCAAGTGGATCAATTACCTCAACATAAAACCAGATACACTGAACCTGATATAAGAGTAATTGTGGGACACATTGGCCCAGGAGAAAACTTTCTTAGCAGAAGACAGGAAGAACAAGCATTAAAAACAACAATTAATAAATAAGACCTAATGAAACAAAAAAGGTCTTCTGTAGGGACAAGTACACAGTCAATCAGACACAGTGGCAGTTTACAGTATGGGAAAACATTTTAACCAATTTCATATCTGATAGAGGACTAATAGCCAAAATATATAAAGAAATTAAGAAACTAGATATCAAAATAACCCCAAAACAAAATAATCCAAGTTAAAAAAAATAGGGTACACATCTAGACAGAACTTTCAATAGAGTAATCTTAAACAGCTGAGAAACTTTTAAAGAAATGTTCAACATCTTTAGCAATCCAGGGAATGTATATTAAAAGTGATTTGAGATTCCATCTTACACCTGTCAGGAGAGATAAAATCAATAAAACAAGTAAGAGCTCATGTGTACAGGAATGTGGAGCAAGGGAACACTTTAACGTTGCTGGTGGAAATGAAAACTTGCACAGCCACTATGAAAATCAATATTGTGATTCTTCAGAAAATTGGGAATCTTATCTATCTCAAGATCCAGCTATACTACTTTTGGTGATATATTCTAAGGACATTCTATCCTCTGATAAGAACACTTCCTCAACTAGATTGACTTTGGCTGTATTCATAATAGCCATAAACTGGACACAACCTAGATATCCTGCAAGTGAACAATGGATTAACAAAATGTAGTACGTTTACACAATGGAATACTACTCAGCTTTAACAAACAAAGGAAGGAAGGAAGGAAGGAAGGAAGGAAGGAAGGAAGGAAGGAAGGAAGGAAGGAAG
>NW_021627955.1:0-1475 GCF_004785775.1 Grammomys surdaster
GATAGATAGATAGATAGATAGATAGATAGATAGATAGATAGATAGATAGATAGACAGGTCGGTAGGCAAATTGATAATAAGACTTGAAGAAAATTAAGTCATGAATTTGAAAGAGAGTTGCAGGGTTTAAGAGTAGAAAGAAAAGAAAAAATTATATAATTATTTTATAATACTGGAAACAGAAAAATAAAAGCATTGAGTAAAATATGCATATATATGTATATGAATATGTATATGTTAAAATTATATATGGGACTAATATATATGAATATAATTATACATGATTATAATTATACATGAATAACTAATGATTACAAGACTAATTTTAATTTTATGTGCACTTTTGCCAGTTTTTTTCATAGAAACTATATTAAGAGCTATCATTGGAATAAAAAACTATATATCCTATTTCCTAACAGCTGTGACTTTTCAGGTAGGTTTCCATGTAGTCATATGTGTGACTTTTTTTTTTCTTTGTAAGATTTGTACTATTTTTGTGTTTACACTTTGGGCTAATTCATAATTGACCCCAGGAATATAGCCCTTTTAGCCAATGTTTTTGTGATAGACAATCATTGATTTAGCTGTTTTGCAGAGTGCCTTAAAAATCAATAAATCCAGAAGAAAGAACTGGCGGGACTTCATAACATCACATCTCGTTTTTATCAAAATTTCCAATTTACCAAGTTCCTGTCTCATTATTTATACCAGACAGGGCATGCTGATGAGATACAGAGCCCACTCTGTCCCTTTTGGCAATTCATTTATAACTGAAGCACAATTAATATCTCTACAGCTGTTCCCCTGTGGAAAGAAAAAAATGTGGCAGAATTTTGTACATGTGTGCATGTAAATATGTGAAGTACGGAGTGTGGATCAGACTCAAGAATTCTGAAATTTGGTTTGATGTTGTTGTTGCTGTTGTTGTTTCTTTGTTTGCTTTTAAATTATTCAGAAAAATGATTCAGTGCAATAACTCATACAGGAAAAAAAAACTCCCAATTTTCCCTAGAAAACATGAATCAGATGATCCTTACCTACAAGCTTTTCAAATATCTCCATTCCAAAGAAAAACTATACCAGCAATACATTGACTTTTACAGTGACACATCATTTTAACTTCCTTCTTACACTTTTTACTTGTTTTATTTATTTTATTTATTTACTTGTTTTTATTTGTTTGCCTAATTGGCAAAATTAGATTTTTATTAGATATCTATAATTGACATAATAATAAATGATTAATTATATCTCTGATGTCAGTGTTGTTCTTTTGATATATTTTATTGAATAAATTGTTTTTTTATTAGTGTACCTCCCTCTCTCTCTCTCTTTCTCTCTGTCTCTGTCTCTCTCTCTCTCTCTCTCACTCTCTCTCTCTCTCTCTCTCTCTGTCTCTGTCTCTGTCTCTCTCTCTCTCTCTCTGTGTGTGTGTGTGTGTGTGTGTGTGTGTGTGTGTGTGTGTGTGTGTGTGT
>NW_021627956.1:0-1475 GCF_004785775.1 Grammomys surdaster
GATAGATAGATAGATAGATAGATAGATAGATAGATAGATAGATAGATAGATAGACAGGTCGGTAGGCAAATTGATAATAAGACTTGAAGAAAATTAAGTCATGAATTTGAAAGAGAGTTGCAGGGTTTAAGAGTAGAAAGAAAAGAAAAAATTATATAATTATTTTATAATACTGGAAACAGAAAAATAAAAGCATTGAGTAAAATATGCATATATATGTATATGAATATGTATATGTTAAAATTATATATGGGACTAATATATATGAATATAATTATACATGATTATAATTATACATGAATAACTAATGATTACAAGACTAATTTTAATTTTATGTGCACTTTTGCCAGTTTTTTTCATAGAAACTATATTAAGAGCTATCATTGGAATAAAAAACTATATATCCTATTTCCTAACAGCTGTGACTTTTCAGGTAGGTTTCCATGTAGTCATATGTGTGACTTTTTTTTTTCTTTGTAAGATTTGTACTATTTTTGTGTTTACACTTTGGGCTAATTCATAATTGACCCCAGGAATATAGCCCTTTTAGCCAATGTTTTTGTGATAGACAATCATTGATTTAGCTGTTTTGCAGAGTGCCTTAAAAATCAATAAATCCAGAAGAAAGAACTGGCGGGACTTCATAACATCACATCTCGTTTTTATCAAAATTTCCAATTTACCAAGTTCCTGTCTCATTATTTATACCAGACAGGGCATGCTGATGAGATACAGAGCCCACTCTGTCCCTTTTGGCAATTCATTTATAACTGAAGCACAATTAATATCTCTACAGCTGTTCCCCTGTGGAAAGAAAAAAATGTGGCAGAATTTTGTACATGTGTGCATGTAAATATGTGAAGTACGGAGTGTGGATCAGACTCAAGAATTCTGAAATTTGGTTTGATGTTGTTGTTGCTGTTGTTGTTTCTTTGTTTGCTTTTAAATTATTCAGAAAAATGATTCAGTGCAATAACTCATACAGGAAAAAAAACCTCCCAATTTTCCCTAGAAAACATGAATCAGATGATCCTTACCTACAAGCTTTTCAAATATCTCCATTCCAAAGAAAAACTATACCAGCAATACATTGACTTTTACAGTGACACATCATTTTAACTTCCTTCTTACACTTTTTACTTGTTTTATTTATTTTATTTATTTACTTGTTTTTATTTGTTTGCCTAATTGGCAAAATTAGATTTTTATTAGATATCTATAATTGACATAATAATAAATGATTAATTATATCTCTGATGTCAGTGTTGTTCTTTTGATATATTTTATTGAATAAATTGTTTTTTTATTAGTGTACCTCCCTCTCTCTCTCTCTTTCTCTCTGTCTCTGTCTCTCTCTCTCTCTCTCTCACTCTCTCTCTCTCTCTCTCTCTCTGTCTCTGTCTCTGTCTCTCTCTCTCTCTCTCTGTGTGTGTGTGTGTGTGTGTGTGTGTGTGTGTGTGTGTGTGTGTGTGTGT
>NW_021627957.1:0-48545 GCF_004785775.1 Grammomys surdaster
AAGGAAGGAAGGAAGGAAGGAAGGAAGGAAGGAAGGAAGGAAGGAAGAAAAGAAAAGAAAAGAAAAGAAAAGGGAAAAGAAAAGCAACATCATGAAATTAAAAGCTAATGGATAGAACTGTAAGCCAGACCCAGAAAGACAAATGTCTTATTACTCAATTATAAGTGGATATTAGCAGGTATGTAAATAATAACAAAACTTTACTCCTTAGACCCAGAGAAGTCAGGTAAGGGGGGGGGCGTGACAAGAAAAAAATAGATGAGGTTTTATTGGTGGACTTGGGGCAAGAGGGCTGGGGGAGGGTAGATTGCAGGGAGAGTGTCAGGGGAGAGGTAGCTGAAATTGGGGGCCTTTGGGATTGTGTTGAAACCTAGTATGGTGGAAAATTCCTGGAATCTATGAGGGTGATCCTAGTAAGGATTCCTAGTAGTGGGAAATGAGTCTCACCTAGATACCTCTTGGAGATAGGAAAAGCTTCCACTCATGCTATACAGTTGCATTTGGTTGTGTTGTTAGTTGAGGAGGTTCCATGGTGATACCTCCCAAAACCAATTCTGATTTTTAGACATAGGGTTGCCCTTGTCAAACTGACAGTGGGGGCCTCATTGCCAAGGAGAACATCTGAACACCTCATTGAACATATTCTTGGCCTCTGAATCACCTCATCCCTCCAGGCTCCTATCTGTTTTGAGTTTCTGCATTGGCTTCTCACAATTCACGATGATTTGGAATATATAAGCTAATTAAACTCATTCCTCCTCCAAGTGTTTTTGGTTGTAGAGTTTCACCACAGCAATACTGAGACAGTAGTTTATATAATAGTTTTTATTCTGTTTGTTATTAGAAATTTTGATGTCATGTTATCCCTTTAAAGACAACTGTACTTAATCAATGAGAATTCAGTATATTGGAGTACATCCAAGCAGGCATATTTTAGTCATTATGATTTCTCCAACCCTATTCCCTAGCATAACCCTTCATCTGATTTTTCTCATATGAGCATTCACCAACTTGTTATTATTAGCTTCTACATAGATTATTGCTTATAAGCATAGACTTAAGATAATTATCAGTATGTATTTATTGTACAAATGAAGTATTTCATTGAAAAATTTTATATATGTGTATCAAATACTTTGCATACATTCAAATTCCAATTGTCTTCTCTTGTAGCCCCTCCTTTAGTGTACTTCTTCCCAGATAATTCTACTTCTACTTTCATTTCACACATATATATGCATATAAATAAGTGATTAAAACAAAGAAAGTATGCCATTTTAAGGGAAATGGATAGAACAGGAAACTGAATATAAAGTGAAATAAACTAGACTCATTAAAATCAAATATTTCTCATCATCTCTCCTCTGTAAACAGCATTGCCCTCTTGAGAACCAAAATTGACAATAAGTGAAGTCTCAGATTCTAAAACTCAAAGATTTGTGCTAATTATGGCTCAGTATTTACCTAAATAATCCATTTCAATGAAAAATTTGCACTTTATAATCTCTGGTTTCAATTAATATTGGATATTGTGCTTTTAGGGTTGGGCCTATAGTTCATTGAGAGAGTTTGACTTGTATTCATGATGGTCTAGGTATGGTACACAACACTGGCAAAAAAATTACTTTTGAGGGAAATAAGCAAGTATATTTTGCTAATATTACATCAGTTATTTTCAAAGATATTATGTAAAAGAATTAATATAAAATAATAAATGATTGATATAATAAAAGCAAAATTTCTCTTTGAAAATATCCCTTATTAACTCATATCTTACACTTTAAGTTTCTAAGAATGTTTATCTCAGTTTCATTCTCTCAATCAGCAATTTCATTGTGACTAGTTAATATAATTTTCATTCTGTTATGTTCATAAATATGTGTATAGTTCTTATGTTTATTTATTGAAAGACTCTATGATTTTTAATTCCTTCAGGTTTAACATCCCATTCTAAGTACTTTTTGATTGACTTGATACAAATCTATACATATATGGAAAGGGGGTATCTGAGCTGATAATTGAATCTATAAGATTGTCTTACAGTCAGTCATTTGGTAACATTTTTCTCAATTTATGATTAATAGAGAAAGTCCCAGCTAACTGAATATTATGGCATCCTTGAGTGGATAGAAGTAGTGTGTGGGGCTGCGTAAGAGTACCTTGGTTCTTGGTCATGGGTCTGGAACCCGAGACTCCAAGGGAGAAATGGCAGGTGTTCATCCATGTTCCCAGAACCCAGAGTCCTGACATGCAGTTTAGTCTCCATGGACCTACATTGTTCAGTCACATAGGCCGTTACAGCCCCTCCCAAAGTGCACAGGTAGAGGGTGTGACTACAGGCCTCAGGCCCTAGAGAGATTTACATACTAATGAAGGCCAGAGGGCGGAGCCAATTAAGCATTCTTCCCCAGACCCTCCCCACTTTCTTCCTCCCTATTTAACTCAGGTCTGCCCCGATTTTCACGGGATACATCCAGATTCATTTACTATACGCCATGAAAATAAACCCTTTGGAACCATGGACTTTTCTCATGTCTTTGGGGCCCACCATGAGGAATCGTGCAGAAGACCTTTAATGAGCCCCTGTAGCTGCAACCAGTTTGCATAACTTCCCACCTGGAGGAACTTTCTGAGTTCCCAGCCACGTTACCCACAGTAGTGAATATAAGAAACCAGACTGATTCCAGCAAACAAGAAATTTCAAGATGGTATTGACATAGATGTAAAGCTAAGTCTACAGATTGTTACATATAAATATGATATTCCAATAAATATCTAGGTAAAGAGAATACTGGTGTGACTCATTGTTCAGTTTACATTGTTAGGATTCAAGTTATATTACTAAATGGTAAAGAAAAGTATAGGGATACTGTTGATGTAGGTTCATAGAGCTATAGGAAGTCCTGTTCATCTACCTATATATGTATGTATAGAAGAATTTTAGGCCAGCAGCATGACTGTTCTGTCAAGTGAGTATATTCAAAGATCTTGTAGGTCTGTGTAATCTGGCTGGAATATAGACATACCTTGAATCCCAGAAGACAAGGGAAAGCAGAACTCTGGGTTCAATATAAGCCTTGTGTTGAGCAAGAATCAAGTAAAGAAAAGCTTAGATGTAGGGATGGTGGTCTACACACCTTTAGTCCTATGACTCAAAAGAAAGAGGCATATAGAACTCTGGTATCTAGTCAGTTAATAGTCAGTTCATTGAGTCAGTGAGTTGAAAGACAGTGCATTTGGAACTGAGTTCATGTCAGTTCAGTTTGTGACAGATCAATTTGTGGTTTCAGAGGCAGGATTTTTTTTTTTTTAACCAGGACAGTTTTAGAAGCAATTGACAAATAAGCTAGAGTCAGGTAAAGACAGAGTGAGCCAGAGAATGAGAAGGAGCCAGAAGATTAGAACACATTTTTAGAGTTAGCTGAAGATAAGCTGAGCAATTCAGTCAGAATCTGAGAAACGGCAGTTTGAATCAGGCAGCTTGAAAGGGAGTTTGAGCCAATACAGCTGAGCTAAACCAGCCAACCAGAGTTCAGAAAGAGCTAGACAAGGTGAGTTTGTTCAGTGGAAAGTTTTGGAGTCTGGTACATTCAAGGCCAACATTTTCAGCCAAAGGCTAGAAACTTAACCATTTAAGGTCCAGAAATGAAGAGGATTAGAATTTATGGAGGCTAGCAGCTTCCAGGCCTAAACCTAGAGATAGTTAGAGATGCTCTGGGTTCAGACCAAGCCATGTATGTATTCATAACGCTTGGGTTGGCTCTCATCTCCTCCCTTTCTTTTAGGAGAATAAAAGTTTCTTTTACAGTTTTTATTTATTTATTTACTTCATATAGAGAGATCAGGGGACTACTTGTGAGAGTCAGTTCTTTCCTTCTTCTACAAGGAACCTGAAGATCAAACTCATGTTCCAAGCAAGGCCATAGATATTTTATCAATTTACACAAAATAATAAACAATTCTGAACATTTTGTCTTCTTCTTAGTGCACACTAGATATTTAAGATCATTCAAGATGTTAAAAAGTACTCTTTACTTAAGTTTACTTAAAAGTAAACTTAGTGTCAAATGTTTAGTCTCTTAATTTCATTGTACTATTGAAATGAGTTACAACTACCAAAATGAGCATGAGACCTATAGATTCCAAAATAGCATTTGACATTTTTCAGGTGCTCACTGAGATGTGGTCATAATCACTATTCTATACCATGTGATTATAATACATGCGATAGGCAATTATATGTTGTCGTTTTTAAAAAACATCCCTGTTTCACTGATATGAGGACACATTTTTCCAGCATTCACCTGAAGATACATACATTCTAATAATTTTCAACGTAAAAGTAAATCTTGTCTACAATAGAAAATAAAATATGGACAATATTATTAAGAATATATTCTAGGATTAAACTGTCAGTTTTACAAGAAGAATTTGTGGCTGGTAAGAATACAATCAGTATCTGAGGTGGTTTACTCCTTTGTAATACAAAGAGAAAATGAACATTGGCAGGTAGTATAATGTAGTAGAAAATAAGAGTCATACATTTTAGCCATTGTTTCTCTGGAACATAAAATACTAGGGAGAGAGCATATACTTATCTTAAAATTATCAAAGAACTCTCAAATATCAAATTTATAGAAATTTAAATTTCAAAAATAGATAAATAGTGATTCAAAATATTTTTGATAATGATAATATGTTTAAAAATGTATACTTTTTGCCTTGTGGTGTTATTTATGTTCTATACTAAGCCAAGTTCATCATAAAGTTAATAACACAAATGTTTGCTAATATTAAAAGTAACTTTTCCCCCAATTCTTCTCTTAAGCTAATCATATAATCAATATATAATTGTATCTAATTTTTATCTTGTTGCCCTCAGAAAAATAATTATAATTTTCTCGTCAGAATTTTGAAATTTCTCATGGAAGATTTTAGCCACTAACATTGATAACAACATTTAATTTCATGCTGATTTAATGTTTCAGAGCACATGCAAATATGTTCTAGTCTCATCTATCTATCTATCTATCTATCTATCTATCTATCTATCACTATCTATCTATCTATCTATCTATCTATCTATCTATCTATCTATCCCTATCACTAATCATTTAACTGTCCATGCATATTTTCATTTGTGTTTGTACATGTATATGTGTCTTATTGGGTGGTATACACAAATATATGTATGTAGAATTCTAAAGACAATGTCTGGCTTCATTGTCTCAAGCATGTTCAACATTATTATTATTTATTTTTTGGTGGTAGGGTCTTTTTCTGACTGATTCTGCTGGAGATACTGGCCAATGACCTTTAGGGAGATGCCTTTCTTTAGATGTCTTGTGCCCTAACTAAGTGTGCTTTACAGAAGAGCACCACCCTGCCAGACATTTTATACTAGTGACTGGAAATTAAACCTCATGCTCTCCTGCATGATAAGAAAACATTTTTCATATTAACTCATATCTCCAATCCTTCTTTTGAAGTTATTTAAAGGATTTAAATATATACTGACATCATCATTCATGTATATTACTGATGTACATACTATTTTCTTATTTTCCTTTCATTAATAAACTGTACACATGTAAACACATGTTCACTGTGTTAGGAACACTTGATATCCTACAAAATCATCAAAATAAGTTGTAAACTCATCAGAATAACAAAAATATTAATCTTTATGTGGCTGTGAAAGTCTTGTGGTCATGTAGGTTTTTGCTAACCATGGGATATCTGATAAAAATTTTATTTTAAAAACAATGTTGGCCTAGTCTGTTACTCTTTAGGTTATTAATCTGTATATCAAAACTTTCCTCACTAAATTTGTAAGATACAGAGAAAACTTACCTCTACAAACATGTCCTTGAGCATTTATTTAGTGAGACAAATTCCTGACAAATAAATTTGAATCAATTAACTAAAAATCTCAAGGCATTTCTTTAATTTCTTTGTTTTCTTCTATAAAAAATATGTAGAATTTAAAAAATCTGAAGTATCATGAATAGCTGTCATCACTTTTTGAGTTCCTTTAGTATATGAAACTGTCTTGTTCTTGAATAGGTCGAGAATTCTGCCACAACATAGTGAGAAAGAGACATGTTAATGTTATAGAACAGTATTATTAATAATACTATTTGGTACCTTAATACCTGGAAATTTTATGCTGAAATTTCTGGTGTAAATATCATGCTCATTATATGCATAATTTCTCTTGAAATTTCAGAAAGAAAATGAAGTATGTTACCTGCTGTATAAATTGCACACACTTCTGGGAATTTTGTTAAGAGCAGTTCAAACGGAACATGGTAAGCCATATTGTGGGGTTAGTGTCAGAGAAGTAGACACAATAGGTTAGAGGGCAGATATCTGTCGAGCTTTAGTGCTGATTAGGGGCTATTACAAATATGAAGTTTGTATGTTTTTTATCTAGGAACTGAATGATCAAAGACAAAGTAGAACCCCCAGTTTGAGATTAAATATCAACTGCAATATCTCTCCAGTCTGCTTTGACCTTGCATTTAATAGTGTGCTTCAACATTCCTCATCTAGACTTTCTCATGTTAGAAGCATCAATATGGAATCAAGTGGAACATCCACTGTCCATGATTACAGATTGATATCATCACTCTGATGAGTTGGATGTTTTTTAAAGATGAATATGGGAGAACCAATGAAACATTTTTTTATATAAGGATAGTCTCACAAAATGAGTATAGAATTTAGAATGCGGGTCATCCCACTGTAAATCATAGGAGTCTGCAGACTAGCTTATGAATTTTGATACCATAGGACAAATATTCCTAAAAATTATAGCATCCTCTCTGAGAATTCAATTGGTATTCAAAAATGAATCCTTAGGAAAACAAAATGCACTATACAGGGCGGAAGTCAATGTCTTATTCTATTCACTACATTATTCCCAACTCACAGAGCACTCTCTGATATGTGTGAGGCACTAAATAAATGGATATCAAGTAAATGAAGGAATAAATAAAGATATGATCTATTATTAATAACCTTAGAGAATATGAAAGAGACATTTCTTGATTTCTAACTGTCTTAAGAAGAGCCATGATGTATGCCAAAGAAAGCAAAGAGGGCAAACTTCACAGGACTAGCTTACAATAGAAATGAAAAGACAGTATACTGTAGTTACTATCAATGATTAGAAGTTAACTAGATAAAGAAGATAGAGAGCAGAGGTTTATACTCCAGGATAAGTGGATTCCAGGAAGGAATTTAATATCTAACTAGTTTCACATTTTGAATCCAAATAATGAATCAAGAGCTTAAGGGACAATGATTGAAAATAAAAATGACAGCCAAATTCACTGACCTGTTGTTTTATTTCTATTATATTCAAAACTTTTAACTATTATTAACTCATTATTCATATGTTAGTCTTATATTAAAACGAGTATAATCCCATAAACTCTCAGATATTCCATTTTTAAAGAATTACACATATTTTCTAATAGTATGGAAAATTCCAATAGTTTGCTATGCAAAATTTATATTTCTGTTTGTTTTACCATAATAAGGGATGTATTCAATGAACTATTTATGTTATATAAACAATCGTATTTTTTTTCTCATTTACCTATGCTTTAGTCTTGGAAAAGGTCACCGACATATTTGTTTGCTGGCCAACTAGATTAGGTTCAGTAAGCAAAGTATTGTTTATCATCCAACCACTTATGTCTGATTTCTTAGTGATGTTTTTATTTTTACCAATAAGTAATAAAATGGATTAAGGCTACTCACAAGAACTGTATAAGAAAGAGGGGGAAAAAGTTAGCAACTGTTCATTTCTAATTTGTTTATTATGGATTTAGCACAGTAACATTTTTTTTTACTTTACTTATTATTTGCATACTAAGAACAGTGTAAGAGTAAATATTATTAGCACTTTAAGAGTTAACAGTACAAGATTGTTTCTATTTTTGAACAAGTTCTTATACATTGTACAAAGGTGTGTAAAGATCCAAATATGTATGTAGCTTGTTATTAAGCCTGCATTTTCTGTTGTCCTGGGTTTTGTTTATCCTTCATTCTAATTCACTCTCAGTCAGCTTTTGCAATGTTCATTATGTATGTTTCCCATGTTGTCACCAATTGTTCTCCATATCTTTTTTGACTACTTCTTTTCCATTTATAGCTTCTACAACAAACTGTAAGGACCTCAGGACTTGGTGTGCATCATTCAGTTCACAGCCCGGACAGAATGTCTTGTATGCTTAGTGTTTTGTCTACAAAATGTTCAAATTAATCCAAAATGCATAGTGCTGTGGTAAACAAAGATGAGATGATTGCCAACTACACTTAGTACATTTTTAGAAAAGAAAAATTTGCATAGACTGATGGTTCATATTATTTTAAATTTTAATTTTAAACCTGGGTTCCATTGTTTCAAAGCAATTTTGTTTATCTGATAGTCACAGATATCTAAGATCCCTTTCTGAGCTTAGAATTGATGAAAAAAGTCAATAAATAACAGTACTCTTCAACAGCATAAACAGTAGCAAAGCAGAAGGAAGCCTGACTAAAAGCAAAAGTCAACTCTTACTTGTTCTGTACACAGTGCCTACTGTTCAGGATACACCTATATTTTTCTTTAGAAGTTGCTTTTATATTTTTTATTTTTATTAAGATGCTATTTTTTCTTTAGAAGTTTCTCAAACAGCAACATTTTCAAATCAGGGCTCTATACTCTAGTAACTTGAAAATAACAAATTTAAATTTAAGGTAAATATGTACATACAGTTGACTATTTTTTTCAAAGATCTCCTTTAATAGAAGGACTTTAATAAGGACTGGAAACGTTTGCTAACAACGTGACAGAGAAACTTTGCTAGAAGCTTTGGAAATGCACATATGAATGTATGCTGTTTCTAAATTATATCTAAGTGTCCTGCAATGCCTAAGCTAAATTGTCTCCCATAACTCACAATGAGAACTGGACAACAAGGGCATTGCTATATCTGAACAGAGTGATGATTTTAAGAATTTTCCAACATTTGCAAAGGAGAAAAGCAAAGAAATTGCACGTTTGAAAATCACCTTACCCGTGAGTTTTTAAAAGAAAATATAAAAATTAAAATCTAAGAGGGTAAGAAAATAAAATCGACCTGTTTTCTGAGTCATATTGCGTAGCCATATATGTTAGAATAAAACAATAGTTCTATTTCCAGCTTTTTGTCACTTACATGCTATCCTTATTTGAAGCTTATAAACACAAGTGTGTATTTGTTAACAAGATACTCCTGATAAATATAACAATAGATAATAAATTATGTTTTTTAGTACAGCAGAAATCTTTTCAGTTTTATACATAGGCTTATTTTGTGTGTTAGAGATCCCATTGACTTCTTGGTGAAAACTGAGCCATGCATTTTGATTGAAAAGGAAGTCTCATCCTCAGTAGGAGGAAAGGTTGAAATATCTAAAGCAGTATCAACCATTTGGATTGGAGAGTATGCTGTGGCAAAGTTTGCTATTGTAATTAAAAGCAGTGTTTTAACATTGCATTACAAGAAGAGGTATACATTATATTTATATAGGCACAACATGTATATATACATATATATGTAGGGGGAGAGAGAAAAAGGTGGGAAGAGAATGGCTGGAAAAGGCAGTAACAATGAATGAGCTGCTGCCTGCAAATGAGGTCTCTAGTAATGGTCACTTAGTAGTTTATGGTAGGCTTTTTCTTACCTTAAAGTATCTTAGACTGGCAGAAGAACTTAAGGAGGCCTATGACAATTAGAAATAACACACATGTCTTATCTTGTAACTGGACTGAGAATAAACAAGGAGCGCTAATATTTAAATTTCATGTGGAGGCATGTAACTTTCTTAATATGGTAGGAAGTACCTCTCTTCATATTTAATAGAAGAAAAGATTTCTTGGTGATTCCACAGGAAGCAAGATCTTCAGTCTGGGTAGCTTGTGATCAGAAAAATATGCTTTCAGTTTTAGGCCACAGAACTTTGATTTAAGGTCAATAGTAGTCTGATATTAGGTGACAGTTGACAAAGGTCGGAAAAAACATAGGTTGACTATCAAATCTAGGCAAAATGACTTATTTACTGTTCCCATAACTCAATATTAAGATAGAAAGTAACCCAGAACTTAATAATGGAGTAACCACTGTGAAGAGAAACCTAAGTTTCACTTTGTTGAAAGAGATAAAAAAACAATAAAGGAAGAAAATTCCTTTCAGTTTTTATATTCATGGCTAAACCTGAGAATCCCCATCTCCCTCTCTTCCTCCTTGCTCTTCTTGGATAAGTTGTTTGTCTTTCTAAAATAACACCTTGAGGACTATAATATTATCGAGTGAGAAGATAGTTTGCAAAGCCTTTGGTGAGGATAAGTGTCTTTACTGATAACTTCACATTCAAAATTAATCTTCTCTATTAAAAAAGCCTATGGAAAAAATTTAAAGGATACCTAGTTAAGAATGATATGCTAAAGGAGTGATGAAAAATCATAAATTAAGATTCAGTCAGCTGCTGGTGGCATCTCTCAGAGGACAGCCATGCTAGGCTCATGTCTGCAAGCACAGCATAGTGTCAGTATTAGGTGCCTGTCCATGGAGATCCCAAGTTGGGCTGGTCACTGGTAGGCTATTCCTTTAGTCTCTTCTCCATCTTTATCCCTGCATTTCTTTTCGACAAGCACACTTTGGGTCGAAAATTTGAAGGTGGGTTGGTGTACCTATCCCTCCACTGGCGTCCCTGTCGAACTGCTGGAGGGAGTCCCTTCTGGTTCCATATTCCCATTGTTGGTCATTTTAGCTAAGGTCCCACACAATGAGTCCTGGGAGCCGCCCCCATACCAGTTTTCTGGGACTTTCAATAGGTCCCCCCAACCCCCTACACCTGGCAGGTGAGACAGATGCAGATACACCAAGTATTGGGCCGAAGTCTCGAACCCCTATGGAAGAAATAGGGGACAGATTGAAGGAACTGAAGGGGATGGAGACCCCATAGGAAGACCAACAGTGTCAACTAACCTGAACCTCTTGGATTTCCCAGAGACTAAGCCACCAAGAAAAGAGCATGCAGGGGCTTGCCTGAGCAGAGATCTGCCTTGTCTGGACTCAGTAGGAGAGGATGTGCCTACTGGTGTAGACACTTCATGCACCCATGGCGCAGGATTGCAGGGGGTGGGTTGGGGAAAAGAACTCTGCAAAAGGGCATTGCGAGGGAGCAGGCAACATTTGGGATATAAATAAGTAAAGTAATTTATTAATAAAAACAACAAAGCAAAGTACCAAAACAAAACTAAAAGCACAGACACATAAAAGCAAAAAGAAATAAGATCCATATAGAAACAGATCAAAAAGATCATGTCCTGTTTGAGTGGTTTTCCACATCCTCAGAGATGTCTCAATAGGAATATTTGTATATATATCTCCATTGCAGCATAGGAGTGTGCAAGCTAGAAACTGTTATCCTGGTATTGCAGATGAGTGAGCTGAACTCCCAGTAAATGTATAGAGATAATGTTCCTAAGGTAGATATCTTCACAGTATAAAAAGTGTTAAACATATACACTTGAAGTTAAATTTCAAGTTGAGATAGAATTCTGCAGAAAAAGAATATGATTTGCAATCTTTACAAGTAAATACTTTATAGACATTGAACTAATGCAAGGCATGCTTACGCAGAAGCTCAGTTAACAGTCCATGGCATTTACATTAAGGAAATCACTTGTTGAGAAAAAAGATACTTGTACTTTTGTTTGACTCCATGGCCTAATACGTATATATTACTGCAATGCTTTCTCTCTGAGCTTCAACGATGGTTCTAGAGTGGATATTTTATCAGTAAGATTAGAGATAACTCAAAGATTTCCAAGCTGAGGGAATCCAACTTCATTTGAGATTATGGTTAATCGCTAGATTTTTCCCAACTGTAATCAAGTAATGGCTAAGTTTCGGTGTAGTGTGTATTTTCCTCTCATAGGCTCTCCTTAAACAAGAGAACTTTAGTTTCTACATTTCCCTGGGTTAAGTCATCTCTATATTTTGGTACAAGCCACAGAAGTTCCCTTTTCAGCAACCAAAGACGTTGCAAATGCAATCAAAAATTATTTTACCAACAATGTGCAGGCTGGGGGAAAGTAGCTTCTGCAGACCTCAAATTTCCTGCAAGCAAGATATTTCAGTATCTGTAAAAGGTCCATTTATCTTCCTTATCTTCTTATATTGAATGGTTGGGTATTTTCCATTTCCACGGTTAGAATAGAAGCCAATACAAAAATGTGGTCAGCAAAACTCTGTTTATAAAGTCACCCAACTAAAACATAAAGAAACCAATGTCTATACTACCAAATTAAAAGATTCATGGTGCTTTGAATTTTAGGTATGCATAATATATTGTATTTTCATATTTGACCTTCTATGTTCCCTTCCTCCATATCAAAAGCTGTCATCTTATTATGGTATAAATATTATTCCTATATACTTACTTCAAAGATTATTTGTGAAATCATTCAACTGTGTAGTATAAAAGAGACAGCTCATTTCTATTTCATTTTATCTTTGATTATGAATTAGTGGAGGAAAAATTGCATGAAGACCTATTTATTTAAGAAGAAAGATCATGATAATTCTGAGTTCGAAGACATGGCCACAAGTTTCTTAGAAAAGCGAAATATTTTCCAATGATCAAAATTATTGAGAAATTACTCCATTTGTCACGTGTAGATTTGGATAGATTGGATGTCACAAAAATTTAAAATGATTTATTCTCATAGAGTTAAATCTGTAAATTATCTCAGTTGAGAAGCATCAATTTCTAACCATTTAAAAGTACAAATTAAGGGTAAAATTAATGATTAATAGCTATAAATACTATAACTATAGTATTTGATTTTATCTTATGCTAACAACATTAAGGATATCAGTAAATACTAACAAATATTTCAATATAACCTTTGAATTTTCACAAGTATCATTAACAGTGAAAATACTCACAGATCATCTATGTGCTAACTTTTCTAATCTATGTGTCTATCTACCATATATCTATATAACTATACATTTCAAAATCGACAAACCCTTTGAATATTTCAATTGCTTCTATATATTATTAAGACATCTTATTTTCACAATAACTATTCATATAGCAAAGCAGTATTAGCCTTTGTAGCCAGGTCTATGAATTTATAATCTAGGCAAAAGCAAAAAGTGTATAAACTTTACATATATAATCTAAAGGCCTTCAGGTTCATGATTTATTTTATGAGGGTTTATTGAGTGTGTAGATCCTGAATCCAGAATCACAGTGAACAAATGCCCTACGTTCTACAAGACACTCTTAGTTTATGGTGTTTTGCAGACATAAATATGAACAGCAGCTTCTTCCACTTTAATAAAAAATATTTCCCCTTGGAATAACAAATTTCCCAGGCACTATTTGCAAAACAAATGACTATATGATTTAAAATGAAAAATTGTGGTATACAAAATGCCTTTTTAAATCCAGAGTCACTTTGTAACACCCAGACTTGTTTTCAGACCTGGGAGATAGGCCAAAGTTTGGGCTTCTATTTTTAGAAACAAAACAAAACAGACAATCCACGGAACTTTAAATATTTTGTTTAGAGCTTCTTGAAATTTATGACAGAGCATTTCCTATGCATTTGTTTTTTACTAATTTCAACATTTCAGAGAAAACATATGAAATCCATTATCAGATGACACATTCCTTTAAGAAGTATTGCCATTTAAAATAGAGGCTGGAATAAAACTTTCTCTAGAATCCGGTAATTTTCCTTCCCATTCATCCAACACTTGTGTTCTGTGTGTCTTCCAGGACTACATCAATAAAAAGGAAAGCCTTGAAATTATGGTAGGGAAAATAAAGCTATCTGAATATGGGAAATGAGAACATACTAATTTATGTAGACATTTTTAAATTTTTTAAAATTTATTTATTTACTTTATATATATGAATACACTGTAGCTGTCTTCAGACACACCAGAAGAGGGCATTGTATCCCATTATAGATGGTTGTGAGTCACCATGTGGTTGCTGGGAATTGAACTCAGGACCTCTGGAAGACCAATCAGTGCTCTTAATCCCTAAGCCATCTCTGCAGCCCCAAGCAGACTTTAAATGTGTGGTATTTTATACAAATACATTCTAGATACCAGTAAGATCAGGGTCGAAATAAGCAGGGACCTCATTATTGTATATTATCAGGAGTTTGGGGTTTGTGAATGGGCTTTGAGCATAGCTATATACATGAGATTTTCAAAAAAAGATAAATCCTTCTTGTCTTCATAAAAGAACAAAAATAATGTTCTTGGGTAAGAGTTTCTGACTGGTGTGACTAACATGTAAGGATTCCATCTTTAAGGACATGGAATGGAATGTTGTCACTTCAGTGTTTATAATAATGAAAGCTGGCTAGGTAAGTAATGTCTTTATCACGATCTTCTTGCTTCCTTTTCTGGAATGCATCTACATTTATCAAAGCATCCCCAAAGAGCTAAGTAACATTTCAGTGAAAGGCAAAGACATGATACATTTAACATGAGCCATAAAATGCTGTTTTATTTCATAGAAGAATTTTCTCAAAAGACATTAACCTCCCACAAACTAAGACAGCAATATCCCAAAGAGTTATCATGTACTAAAGTTTCCTGTGCTGATTCTCTATTGTACATTTTAGAAAGCAAAAAGTGCACATATATATATATATATATATATATATATATATATATATATATATATATATATCAGAAAATAGACCCAGACAATACTAACATACTAACAATCTGGTTAGTTAAGACTAAGAAATATATTAGAGACAAAATAAAGTAAGTTATGGTCCTCTAAAATATGATATCTGAATAAATACTAATGTATACATGAAATAATATCTTAATGGTTGAGCTACAGCCTGTGATTACAATATACTACTCTTAAAGGAACAGTGGCCATATAAAGAAGGTTCTCAAGAAATTACAGACTAGATTAAATATTCTCTGTGACTTGGAGACATAATAATAAAACTAATTTTTATTACTTCATAAATACTGCTGATAAGAAATATCCTTCAAGAAGGTTTTTATAATCTAATTGCTATTATGAAGGTAGGTACAAGATTAAAACCAATACCTCTACTGTGTACTCACAAAACTAGGCAAAATTAAAAGAGAGTTTCCCTAAAGAGTTAGTAAACAGACAATTAAAAGTTAACAACTCCAAAGAAGTGCTAACTAGTTCTTTCAGTAACAGTTATCTCAGGATCTCAGCCTTCTTGGAAGCATTTAGGGGGAGGTAAATGAAGCTTCACATCTTGTCAAGGAACTTGTTTCCTTGCATACCATTAATTCTCATGAACAGTTTTCTTATCTGGAATGTCAGGATTAGAAAGAGGAAGTGATGTAATTACCTTGCCATCCAGCTGATAAACGGGCTTTCAGCTACTCATGAGTGAACAAAAAATAATTTAATCATATTTTCCATTATTGTTTGGAAACCGCATGCCATCTCCCAGTTTCCACCCTGCAACATTTCAAAGTCCTAACATATTTACCTTCATTTTTCTTGATGGTGAAATTTGGGTTGTTGACCATTTCTGGAAGAAGACTGTACAAGAAAAAATGTCCGTTTTTGGGATCGTCTTTGTCCATGGCGCTTACTGTTTGAATGACCTGTAATATAAAATCTCCATCAGCGTTTCTGATCATTTCAGAGGGCTCCCATTCCTTGTAATATCTCAGTGAGGTCCCGTTTGTGGTCTGGTACTTTAGGCCAAAGACTCATTTTCAGCTTTCTAAATTATCATGGATACTTTGTGCCAAGGCTAGGGAGCAAAATTCATCACTTTAAAACCTCAGCTGTGATAAATTGAAGAAAATTAAGAGCATTACCTTAGTTTCCATTTGGTGTCTGTGGCTTGAAATAGCAAAGTTAAGTGTATTTGAATACTGCACTGGGCAATTACAGGTTTCTTTCCAATTTGTGTATTTACGGGCATCTAGAATGAGATTTGGAACCATTACAGGGATCAGAGAGGGCTTTTGGGAGGATTGCGGAGGAATGATTTAAACTTTGAATCCTCGCAGCTCTTCTTTACGTATCAGTGTATGAGTGGCTACCAGATAGAATTTCTCTCAAACAAAGCTCCCAGGAAGAAATTTTTTTTGAGGAATTGTGTGTGTTCTTTCCAATAATGAATGCTGTTTTTAAAGCTAGTGGATAATATATGCAAACAATGCTTAGGATTTTATCCTATGATGAAAAGATTATAGGGATGACTACTCTGCATAGGACTGTTTAGATAGACATAGACTTTTGGACTCCTACACCAAATGTGCTAGTTTCATTTGCAAAACAACGCTAACTTAATTTCATGTTGTTTCCTAGGATGACAGAGAACTGTCTTAATTCTTGTTTATGATTCCATGATACTTCAATGTGAAACATTAGACAAGAGGTTGCATAGTAAATATATTAGGGCTTATATTTCTATAGTAAATATATTAGGGCTTATATTTCTATTGCAAATAACTACCATATGGTTATTATATCAATGAATCATGGCAGCCAAGGTGACAATAGATATAACAAAACTGTGGAAATAAAGAAATGATCAGTAATAATAAAGAGTTGAGTATATGATAATAAAGGCTAAAAATATTTTGTGTATTGAATATGAATACGCCATTGGACTTTGAAATTTTCAAAAAAGAAAAGAAAAATCATTTTTGTGAAGAGGGCACTATTGTCTTGTGACATATGACTTGTGTAAATTGATGAAGCATGAATATTTAAGTTCCATATGATTGAGTTTTTGCATGTTATCATTATAATATATTTGGAAATGCATTAAAGTTAAAATTAATGTTTAAATTATGTTTAAAATTTGTTAGAGAATATTTTTAGTTATGTTCTAGAACATACTATATATTTGCAGTCAGTTTGAGAGACCTTATGACATAATGTAGATGCTAATACAGTTTATCCTTAAGCATCGAGTCAATCATTAGAATTTTTCTTGAATTTGAACTTTCCACACTGAAGTCACAGTTTTCGTGTTCCTTCTAAAAGAGAGTAGTTTGACACATTCCAAAAACTTAGTTTCCTTTAATGTGTAAAACACAAGAGTGTTTTCTCATGGGTAAATTCATATTTTTTTGTAAATTCATATAGTACTCTTATGAAATACCAAATGAAACATTATTCACGATTATTACTACTGTTTTGTTAAAGAAATTGCTTCTCATTGGAGACATGATTCTTGGTAGTTCAAAACTTTTATTGCTCCAAGAGAGAAGCAGTCTAACTCTAACCAGATTTGAAAAGTAAGAAATTATATTTGTTGTTCCTAAACACATAGTATTATGCTTTGGCGTTTAAGAGCATGGAGAAAAACTGGGGTCATAATTTCGTAAGAATAAATTACAATGAAAGAGTAAGAAGATGTTTAATGAACATGACTCTTCAGAGCAGCACAAATGTACAGCTATTTAAGAGACAAGTAGAAACTGACACCTTTAGTTAAGGACAGCTCTGTCAGAATCTCATGTTATAAAATCAAGGAATGACAGGGGTCTCCATTGAATCATTTGTGCCATTTTTCCCCTATTTATCCAATCTTGTCACCACGGTTCCATCATTCACTATGTATGTGAGTGTATACAAAGAACAGAGCAGTGGAAGAGGTCATTTCTTTATAGCCTGGCATGGAGATCAGTCATAAAATAGGGCATTTAAAAGGTATACCTAGATAAATTTCCGATCATTTATATATGATGTGAATGTATTAGCTCATATGTGCTGATGAAATTATCCAAATAAGAGTTATTTGATTAGTGAATCTATCATATTGAAAACAATTCATGCAAGTCATAATTTATTTTGCATGTATAATTACATACAGCTACTTACCATACTACGTCTCAGAACTTTTGTCTGAACATCATACTGGAAATGAAGCATGCTTTTGCGATCACTTACATCAACCAGGACTCATTTGACAAGGAATTCCTTGAATCTTACCCACAAACTGTTAAACCAGAGCGTGTCAGGGCAGGGCATGTCAATATGGAGGTCGCAAAATCTAAGTGATTCTGATACAGGTTCAAGTCTAAAACCATTTCTTTTTTAATCCATTACAGAAATCAGTAGTGCTCATGGGTCTCAGTCATGAGGTAGGAAAGAGTTCATGGTGTGTTGGGAAGAAAGTAATCAAAATGGTGAATCTAATTGACTTATCAACTATACCATAAATTGGCTATGGTCAACATTTTTGGTTAAACTGTATTCAAAGCTTCATTTCATTGTAGTGCAGATAACGATGGCTTAGGCATTTTATCTAAATGTTGATCCTGGTAGATCACTGAAGGGCTTTGTGCCACTAAAATACATTAAGATACCTATGTTAAGAAAATTGAATTTTTCAATGATGTAATAGCATGTGAATACACTTCTTTTAAACAGTGGGAGGAAAAAAAATGTATTCCTTGGAAACCTCAAGAGAGTCCTATTACAGAACAAGTGGCAAGATGGCATGTGGAAGTCTCAGAGTTCATACTGTGAGGTCTTATGAGCTCTGTTACTATTTGCATAATTCATCCTTCATTGAAAGTTGTAGAAATGTCTGGAGATTTTACAAATGAAGAACGTGTACCTAACTTTCTTTTTAGAAACCTTCCCTTCTATTTGTAAAGGGACTATGCAATTAAGATAGCTAAGGCTTACTAACTTTTATGAAATTTATTCAGTTTCAGTGCAGACAGCAAAGGATTAGTGCACTTCTGTTTTTTTAAAAAAGAAGAAAGAAAGCAAAGACTATTTGAAGTAATATTAAGAGAATGCATTTCAGGGCCACCATTGAATTTTGAAGCATACAGACTATTCTTGAAATTCACCAAAGAACATTTAGAAGAAAGAAACTAAAAAATGTTGATGATATAACATAATTCTGGTTCTATAAATTATTAGATTATATAACCTTCTAAATTTGCATGGAATTCTTGTAATTATTATTACAAAATTATTTTGAGATAATTTACATTTTGAAGATCTGTTAACAAGACTGTCATGTGATCAATTAGAAAAATTTCAATGAGTTCTTATATTTGTTCGTCAGTCTGTTCTTAGGTCTCGAAACATAACAGTAGGTGAAATTCTACCCTCTTTCTTCTATTATAAATTGTCTGGCATGCAGTAGCCAGCAACTACCTAACATGAAGTGGAGAAGTAAATTAATGGACAGATGAATAAATAAGTAATTTCAGACATGTTTTTCTCATCCTTGTTAATACATATAATGTCTTGAGAAGTAAACCTTAAGAGATTTATTAGTACACCAAAAACAATCTTTATGACTCATCTTTAACATGTCTCTTTAAACACTATCTACATTCTCTTCAGCATTCAAGGTCAATCCAAAGTTCACTGACTTTCACATTTTCTCGCTATATATTTCATTAAATTTGGATTTGGATTTCTAATATACCGTCATATGGGAGGTGAGATGCATATCTTCATTGTTCATGTTCTTGGTTTCAACAGTACTATAGTTCCCTAATGTCTCTAAAGTGTAAAATTCACAATCAAATTATTGTTGATAATCATAGCTGTGGAGAGAAGGTGAGAAAGTACTTATGTGTTGTAACTCTCAAAATATCCTTCAGAACGTCAGGAATAAATATGTGTATTATAAATATATATAATGTATTTGCATACATGTATACTCTCTAGGAAGACTATATAATGATGATCAGTGGGCATCTGCAACTGAAGCAGCCATTCAAAAATGTCCTTTGTTATATTTTAACTTCTCCTATAATTATTTAAGTAGAAGGCAAATCTAAAGTAGTGATCAATGAAAGAAACAGTATATAAAATGGTAGAATAGAGCAATTTCATATTTCCATTCATTCTTCTGAAATTGCCAGTTTCATTCAAGCTATAAATATTAACTTTCCTGAAAGAATAATGTCTATTTCCTGCAGTAGTACTTTTCCTTAACTTGAAAAACTAGTGAATGACTGATGATCAAACTTTAGTTACATATCTCCACTAAAAGTTAAAATCATTTCAACTTCCTAATTATGTACATATATGAGAATAAAGTATGTTTTTATCATTCATCTATGTTGTCTATAATTGAACAAAAGAAAAGTTGAAAACTATTTTTCTATGAAAATAAAGTTAAAATAACTATCATTTACTAAAAATTAGAAAATATCCATATACTAGATGAAATATACCAAAGAAAATCTAGGAAATGACTCAGTTATGTCAAAACAAGATGATAGAGCCCAGATGTAAGCACAGTTCATTCTATTATCTATTTAAAAGATACTAATAGAATTTATGGGTAAGCAGTTTAGCCATTCACTTGTAGTCAGGATTTTATTTTCTTCCATAATCATAATGACTTCTTGTGTCTTAAAAAAAAAAAAAACTAGAAACACCCTTTGTCTCCAGTATGCCACATGCCACTAGAACATACAGCATGAAAGAATGAGCTACAGGAAATGACACAGGGAACAAATAAATATGTGAGAATTGGGCCCTCAGAAGTCTACTATGAAACACCTAACCATTCCTCCCACTTTTAATTTCATCCTTCTCATTTTGACTGACACTACAATAAAACCAAACAATATCAATGTTGTTCTATGAATAGAATGTTTAGATGAGTTGGGTTTTTGATGTTTAGCTTCCTGGATTGTTCTGCTGACTCAGTATGTCTCCTATATATTTTTATGCCCTCTAGAAATGATCAATATTAAAAACAAACCATTCCATTTGTTATAGAAATGTATGGATCCTTAAGTAGTTAGCTTTCATTTAAGGATAAACTCAGTTGTCTTCTATGCTTTGAAGTCACGATCCCCTTTTCAATCATGTCCCTTATGACCAGATAGATTTTTATGCCATCTCCTGTTTGTGCTGGAAAACAATAGTTCCTAAGCTGAACTGATTTTTATTCTTAAAAAGGTAAGGCCTTCAGTGTGGATCCCTTCCATCTTTAATTTTATCTATATCACTTTGATAGAAACTTGCAAGAATTTATAATTAGAAAAGATTTACTGGGCTAAATACTATGTACCACCCATCTGAAAATTTATGTGCCTGCATAAATATGAAAGGAATGTAATAAAAATGTTCTTAAGTTACTGTTCTTGAACTCTGTTTATCTCAGTGTTTCTTGACCTTATTCAGAAACACATACAAAAACATACAAACACAGATGCACACACACAAAACACACATACCACAGCCACCCTATAGAGTATTATTCTACTTTATAAGATTTTTAGCTTATCCTCTGCAGGAAAGTGTTATAACACTTGAAAGCTATAGTAATGTAGAGATTACTTTCTACATCCTTCTAATATCTCTGGATCCATTTTCAACCCAATTTCTGTCTTTAGTAGAAAGTCTATGTTGCATATATAGCAGAGGATTGCCTTACTGGCATCAATGATGGGAGCCACCCTTGGTCCTTTGGAGGCTTGGTACCCCAGTGTAGGGGAATGCTAGGATGGTGGGGCTTGAGTGGGTAGGTGGTTGGGAGAGCACCCTCATAGAGGCAGGATGATGAGATGTGGGATTAGTGTGGAAACCAGGAAATGGAACAACAATATATATGTGTGCGTGTGTGTTTATAAATATATTAATATCTTCATACATAGGAGTTTCTAAGGTATGGTAGTTTACTAGCTTAAATTAACTCCCACTCTTTAATACTGAGTCATAACATTTAATATTGAGTCACAACACTGATAAAGGTCTTAAAGCTGACATTTGAATTGTCCTACTTCATAGTCTTTTTTTGTTTTGTTTTGTTTTGGGGTTTTTTTGGATATTTTTGTATTTACATTTCAGATGCCATCCCCTTTCTCCATTTCCCTTCCCTAGAAAACCTCTAACTATATTTTATTACACATTCTTTTTATTCTATAAAAATTGTGATCTATAATCCATATTCCTGTTAATAACCCTCTTAAAAAGTTTTCTACAGATAACTCCTGCATATATGGTTTTATGAATTCCATTAACTAACCATCTTCGTACTCTACCAAAAATCAAGTTCCATTTCCTGTGATATGGTCAGTGATTCTGTGTGTCATGTCCTGCATAAGGCAAACAGCTTCAGTTGCTTCTGTCTCTACCTAAGAGAAAGGATTAACAAATGTGCTTTGCAGTTACAGCCTTCTAAAGGCTTTTTCTACTACATAGTATGTGTTTGTCTTCATAAACACTGGTACAAATTCTGTTAAGACATGAAACTCTTTCCAACCTAGTCCTTGCTTTCTATCCTCAGGCTGGGATATCCTGAGTTTCAATCAGAATTCTTGCTGCAAATTCTGTTCTGGCCTAAGTTGCTGGCTAGAATTTCTCTTCATGTATAGTCCTTTGTCATTTTCTTTAATAACAATAAATTAGAAAAAGATAAAACAACACAAAACACAGTATCAGATGATACTTTAGATCCAAGCTTTTTTTTGTTGGTCACCTCTGTTATCTGTTTCAACCTTGGTTTCATTCTAATTGAGATAGCTTAAATGATGTGATTCATCTACTCTACTCTGTTTATCATATGTTCTTCATTAGACTTCAGGAGAATGCTTCTACACTTTCATTTTGTTTTCCCAATTGATGTTATAATAATTAGTACACCATAGATGCACAATAATTATTGTTCAATACATAAATGAATAATTTCATCCAAAGAAGTTAAGCGGCATTGTATCTGTGTTTCCATAGTAATATCTGGTAAATTAACTTTGAAATATATCTCATTGCTGAATGAAATCAATTAGAAACATAAGTCTTAAATTCTGTTACTATCTGTTATATGGCAACTATGTTATATATCATTTAGATGTATGGGTGACAATATTTTGGTGAACTATGATATTTCTATAATAAATATATGGTAAATAGCTACAATTTTTCCAGGTATACATGATATATGTGAAGGTGAAGTAAAGTCTTATTTTTCTTTTGGTATATTCTTATTATAAGCCAGACACAATGGCTTCAGTCTAAACAGCAGGTCTCTGTTAGTATAGATGTTGACAAAACTCAAATTATAATCCATTACATTCATTTATAGGAAAAGATAAGCCATTTGAAACAGGAAAGAACAGCTTAACCAACCTGTCATCTAAGTATTTTAAAATACTTAAAGGAAAATCTTGACTCATGTCAAAAATGAATAAATGTTTAGTTTCTGGGCTGAAAAAAAGTATTGGAAGTAAATCTCTATTAATCTGTATAGAGGATATAAGACATTGGTGCCTGATATAAAATCCTACCAAAGTCTAATTAAGGAACTATGATGCAGAACAGAATTCTGCAACGCTCTCTAGCCAATTGTAGATGATCATCTGCATTACTTTCCCATGTTTGGTTCTGAATGTATGTTAACTGAAGGAAAACTCTGGTCTCTGCACACTTGTTACCTGTTCCTGCACCCCCTGACTGGATCCCCCTGGTTTTCAGATAGACTGTGGTTTATCCCCAACTGACTCCTCAGACAAAATGTTTTTTTTTTTTTTGTCCCTGTGGAACCTGTCCTAGAATCTAAAGACTTTTCATGATGTATCATTATCTCTTTAGGTCCATTTAGGTTGTGTGCTGGATGTTTGAAAGAATTTCTTGACAATCTGTAAATGCTAAGTTAAATGTGTAAGTCCTGGAAGAATATTCTATGATGATAAAATTCTGATTCTTTTATGTTGTATTCCACACATACTTAGCCAAATTCTGGGATGATGATGATGTTCATTGAATGCTTACTGACCAAAATAAAACAAAACAAAACAAACAAACAAAAATCCTCTCAACGAGAAATATGAACTATAAACCTTTTTGTTAATGTGATCCACATTCCGAGTTTTACCGGGGGTATTAGTCAGGCTTAAGCAAAAAGATATGTGCTATAATTCCTATAACATTAATAGTCAATTGCTTGGTAGATGACCACATCACATTTTGATTGACTTAAATGCTATAGAGGTATCTTTCTTGACTTAAGGCAACTTACCTATATCTATTAGTCATAGCATTTTAACAGAATAAATAGCCATCGAAAATACTGCATTAACATTTAGTTATTTAGTAGAATCATTTAAAATGTTCTAAAATTAAAGTATTTGGGTTGATTTTCTGTGAAGGACCATGACTTCTGCCTCTCGACGGCAGTGATTATTGCTCTCTTGAGAGAACCATTTTCTATGAACTCCACCTTTTGCCTCGTAATTTTAAGAAGGTCATTAAAACAAGTGTGATTCATGATTCTTCTTCAAAAACATAGTTATACTTCTTTTAATGTGATGAATTGAGTAGTGCTGGTGACTTAAACAAGTGAAAGGAACCACTTTCACTTTTAGGTGGTTCTGGTTGGGTTTGATAAATCAAATTCTGTTGAAAGAGATATATTGCAATAGATTCTCTCCCTCTATATTGACATTAGATTCCCCTTTTGTGAGGGATTTTAGAATTGCTTTTGCATATGCCCTTTAAGTCCAGACCTTTTATACTCTCTTTAAGAGCTAGCCCTGTACCATTGCTAAAAATTTCCAGGTGTCAAGTCTCTGGGGAAGATGTTTCTTGAAGACATTTATCCAGAAATGTGTATCTTTCAGGCACACAAGCCATTTGAGTGTGACCTTTATCTTTCTGAGGTTATTTTCCAACAGTATTGATTGTTGAACAATACTAAGATAGTTGTCACTATAGTTAGTGCTACTTCTTTTTTAATACTTACTTTTCATGATATTATGGACCCTAGTATGAACACTGAATTTTTAAGTGATTTATCAATTTGTGTAGTCTTATGAGAGATGACTAAACATGTATTCTACCTGGAGATAGTGGCGTATGTTTTTAATACTACAATTGAGGTGACTGAGGCAGAATGGATCAATTGTTTAAGGAGAGTAACAGTGACATTTTGAGTTCAACGGCATTCTGGGTTACATAATAAGATACTGTCTAAAATCTTAAGGCAGGAAAAGACAAAGAAATACATATATTTCAAAACCTGTATGTGGATAATATATTGTATAGTAAATTAAAATTTTGTAGAAATATAGAAATAACTAGATAGCCAATCATTAACAATTAGACAGGCGTTATGTATAAAGAATCCTACATGAGTTCTGGATGACACAGAGGATTCAAAGAATCCAAGGAATTGTTAAAACAGTAGGACATACCACACCCAGTTGGCTCTATGGCCCGAACCCATGCAAAACAAACACTGATCCCTTCGTGGAAATAAAACTCTAGTAATCATGCTGAAAGCACATTCATTAGGGAACACACTGCAGTGACACACACAGAGCAAAGACATTTGTTCACACAATAAACCATTCATTGTAATTTGGAAAAATCATAAAACAAAGAATCAACTTTTTTTTTTTATTAGGATGTTGCGTAGAACAGGAGAGGAAACAAGGCATTGGTTTTTGTTCATTTGCTTGTTGTTTTCTTTCTTTCCTTTTTTCCTGAAGATAAGTAGAACTGCTGAAAAAATCATTAAAACTTTATAAACAGTCAAATTCCACAGGGTAACACTCCAGATTCCTAGAGATCCAAGCACCAGTCCTGTCGATATCACTATTGAGGCCAACATGTGAAGTGTCAATGGCATTGACTCTGAACTTGTGTGATGAGTTCTGCATGAGCAATGAAGTTCTAGTTAAATTCTAATGTATTTTACAGATTCTATATGATACATAAATGCCTAGCTTATATCTGTAGTCAGCTCTGTTATCCTATCAATTTTCTGCTCCATGTAGCAACCATTCCCTTGAACCTGACCTGTCATATTTTGATCAAACTCTCTCTGCCTATTAATTCAGAACCCTGGCTAAATGATATCATTGACATTTTCACATGCAGACATGTGCATGCACATACACACAAGCATGTGAGAACACACACAAACATACACACAGACACTCACACATCCACACACATCCACACACACACACACACACACACACACACACAACACACACACTCACACACTGCCAATAAGGATCCCAAATCAAAATGCTTAGAAGTTATAATTCATATTTGACAATTCTATGTTATAAAATTAGAAACAAGGCTAATTTTGGATTTGGAATATGAAAATAAAAACTGTTAAGGCTGAATGTTTTGGTAAGAACACAACACCTAGTTAATTAAAGACAATGAATTTTAATATGAGATTTTAGCTTTGTTGTGTGTGAAATTTGTATTTTGTGTTTCTGTTTGTTTTTGTTTTGCTTTACATTTTGGTAGGCAAGAGGAAGAGGAGAAAAACATTTAGATAAGTAGAAATTGTCTAGAAGATTTTACCCACTATTTAATGGGCAGGTTACCTCTTCATACTTTGTAATATCAAATAAGAGAATAGAACTAGGTAGGTACAGTCCTACTCTTTTCTTTAGGATAAAAAAAATGACTCTTGTCAGGTAAGCTTCTTGGCAAATAGTAAGTTTAATTCCTAACACCCACATGAGGCACAAGAATAGTTGGATTAACAACTCCAGTGTCATGCTGTCAGCTGCTGTTTATTTAAATTAAAATGTCACCATCCAGAAATAAATTAGGAAGTTGAAAAATGATAAATTTCTTAAACATACAGTACTTCGGCACCTCGTTAAAATAAATCTATTACATTTGTGGTTTTGTAATGCTTTACATAGGCTAGTTGCATTTTGACATTCAGAGTATAGTGGTTTCTGTGGATTTTGTTTTAAATTTTACCTTCCCCCCACACCCTGATCCTTAACTCTTGTTCCGTCCCTCCCACCCCAACTTCAGATAGGCCTCCCTCCCTCCCTCCCTCCTTCCCCCCCTCCCTCCCTCCCTCCCTTCCTTCCTCCCTTCCTCCCTCCCTCTCTCCTGTCTTTCTTGCTTCTATCTTTAGATCTTTAATGCATTTGTCTGTTCTGTTTGATACATTTTTTTCTGTCCTTTATTTTTTCTTCATTATCTCAATCTATGCAATATGAGTCTTATCTCTTCCTATTTAAATGCCTTATGGGCATGTCTAAAAATTGATGTCTGTATTATGTTTATCTAATTGCACATATGTGAACAGACACAACTATCATTACATAGAGCTTTCTATAAACTACTGGTTTTCCATATTCCACATTTATGCATTAATCTTTAAATATAAAACAAAAATCCATGCTTCTGATGAGCTATTTACTAGATTCTCACCAACTAATGCTTATTTCAAGCTTCTGCACTGTAAGACTATCCCCAGCCATCACCCATATGTGATGTATTTTAAGAAAATGATTTGGCTTTGGGGGTCATAGGAGATCAGATTATTGCACTTTTATGAGCCAATTTGTTCATAAGTAAGAAGAGAATTAACATCTGAGAAAAAAAAGTATTCCCTTCTGTTACCATTTGGATGAGTTTCATGCCTGCAACTTTGTAAATCCAACCAATGCAAATGCACGCAGTGATGCAGGTTAATTAAATATGAGACAATTGTATACAAACATATTCAGCATTAACAACATGGAGATATTTACTTGGCCGGGTTTTCCATTTTCACATAAAAATGCCTCATATTCGGATGCGAATTCAGGGGCGTTGTCATTGACATCCAGCACTTTTATAGCAACAGGCACTCGAGATATCTGACTGTGGTTCCCTATAGGAAGGAAAAAATAACATCAGAATTCAAGCTATTTCATTTGAACTTGTAGCTCAACTTTTCCTCTCTATGTGTCTTGTCACTTTACTTCAAGAGGATGTTTTTACATGACAATTATGGAGTCCAATCTCAACCTTGTGAGGTCGAAAAGCAAGTGCTTTACTATATGATATATATATAATATATATATATATATATATATATATATATATATATATATATATATAAAAGAAAAATATAATTATATTTTAAACTCTATTCTCTGGAGATTACCCCACAAATGACCATATGTAAATGAGCTGAAAGAGATCTTGCTTAGGAAGTAAGATGTACTTTATTTAAAACCCATCATGTAAAGGAAAACAATGTAAACTCAATGATTCAGCTGTTCATTGAAGAGGAAAAAATGCCCAGTACTATTACTCATTTGTTGTCATATGTATTTATTAAGCAGGTGAAAGGACAAAATTAAATCAAGCATGAAAAAGATAAAATTTGAGAAGAAGAATCATATACTTTGTAAATTTTGTAATTTGTTAAAAATCAGTCTTGCTATATTTTTGGATATGACCAGCAGACTGAGTTATTTTACTGTTGTCATTTTCATAATTACTTTCATATAAGTAAGATTATAGTCTTCTAGTGTTTCTAGGTCAATTCTCATAGTAGAGAATCGAATATGTAATCTATAGTCCTTAGATATTTAAACTAAATAAAAAACATATGTATAAATGTGTCTAAACATAGCACAGACACAAACAAACACATACACAATTTCTTTGATCTTTAAATGTATGACTGGGTTAAGCAATGCTTATTTTTTTAATAAGTATTAAATTGAATGTACTTCAATTCTGACTAATGTTGCAATCTATGATCTGTTGTAAATTATACAGAATATATTGGAGAGAGACAATTATTTATTTGTGTTACTGTGTTATACTGAATATTTATAAACTAACAAAGTGAGAAACATGTTTTACGTTTTTAATGTGAACAAAACAGCCTTGAATTGATGTGACAAATTTCTGTTTTTGACAATTGATTAAGGACAAATCTTTAAAACCTGAAAATACTCGTCATTTGAAAAATATGAGTCACTTCTAAATTACACAAGAAATGAATCCAAAGCCATCCTACTAATTTACAAGTGCTTCCTAGCTAGCTCTTAAAATTTAAATGCAGTTGTAGTGTAGCATGCTTATAATATTCAGATATGTTTTGAGGATGAAGAGCTGACACTGGTCCCATGGAATTGCCCTCATCTAAGTTATGGAACACCACTTTATGAAAATCAAGATGATATACCACTAAATATCTTCCAAGTTTTGCCGTTTTTATTTTGCTGTTTAATGTGTAATGAATTAATTGCTTCTCTCATAGAGGAAGCATGTAGCTCTCTAGTTTTGATGTAATGCAAATTTTAAAAACAGTATATAACCCATGTCTCTCAGAGAAGAAACTGACATTTCATATTTTGTCTAGTCAACAAAACCGTGCAAAGGTTACACTTTAAATGCAAAATGATTAGCTCCTTAAAGGCTTCTATTGCTTTTCTAGTCTGATCATGAGCTTAGAGTAGTTTGTGCACTATGAAGAGAACAATGTTTGCAGCAATGTTTAGATCCCCATCTTTGCCTCCTTGGCCCCTATTTTGACTCATTTTCTTCCCAGGGAAATTAAAAATCCAGAATTTAATGTCTTATTCATAAAATTGGATTAAGTCAGATAATAGAAGAAATAACGTTTCTGACATGAGTATTTGGTGTGTGATTAGGTACACATTCTAGCTTTTGTGATTTCCAGTATCATCAGGATCATGTATATATTACATTGCTTTAAAGAATATATCTTACACTGTTATAATATTAATGTTTACTCTGTTTTAGCCTTCCATATGAACCATTTTTATTGCTAAATATGAAGGACATACCATATTTTCAGGGACCTGATTACGACCATGTCCTCAAATGTTTCCACACTTGTTGTATTCATCTTGAGTTTGACCAATCTTTTGAGTTTGTATCCAGATATCCTTCTGAATCTATCTAATGAATTCCACAACCCTTATTATTCCTAAAATTGCACATGTAATCTACAATCCTCCCTGGGAAGCTGTACAATTTTAGTTCATTACTTTATGGTTCTATTTTATCACAGTAAAGCCTGTTTAGTGAATTATATATATTTTTAAATTCCAAAGTACTGTTGGTTATTCATTTATTTTTATCATGCTGATTCATTTTTTATCGTAGACTAATTCTTTTGTATATGAATAATTACATAAAATGCCTGTTAGACTTTTTTGTATTCAATCTAATAATGCCATTTATTACTAGGTGGTCATCAAAGACTAAATAAAGTGTGTCAAATAGTGACTATGAAGTCTGTCACTATAGACTATAGAAGGTACATGGAAAGTTTATCCTTGTTCTTACACAGTGACTTAACCCCTGACAGGGAACAATGAGGCAAACCACAAAGTGAGGTTCATTGAAACGTCTATTATTATGGTAGTTGCTGTCTCCCCTTTGTTGTATGAACACATCTTACATGCAAATACTTATATTAACACCTCCTTTTTAGTACTTAAAATGATTATTATGAAGTTAAGAATTTCAATTTTTGTCTCTCGTGTATGTGTTCAGAACAAATATCTTACAAATCTTGTGTATGTGATCTACTATTGATCTACATTAGAATTTCCCTTTTCATTTAGAATGCTTCGGTAAAGGTTTACTTTAGGTAAAACTTTTCCACGGCACTGAAATTGACATTAATGCAGTGGAAACAGATGGTAGCCTCAACTGTCTTGTAAAAATAAGGGGAATTTCAGTTAAACTAAGTACAATTTCAACTACTGGACGCCTTCTTCCTTTTCCTCTGTCGATTCCTTGGTCCTTCTAAAAAGGAGTTGAAAGTACATATTTTTTTTTAAAGAGATGAACATGTTTTTTTCCATTAATACTAAGGCATTGACCTTACAGCATGGAGACATTGTATTGTTTCCAGAATGCTGAGCTGAGCATAAGGGTCCAATATTTACTGCAGATTTTCTGTTTCCTTTCTTTTTTTTTGTTACTTATTTCTCCTTATAAGGTACTTTTGCAGAGCCCATATAGTCTGTGGCAAAGTCTGAGCCATGCCTGCACCTGCATTTTCAGAGGCATGTTCCTCTACTGTTCTTATGTCATACATTCACTCAAGACCCACTAGACATATTATCTTCTGTAGAAAAGATCTTAAACTCTACAGTAATCATCACCATCATCAGCCCTGTCTCATACTCCTTCTGCATACTGACCTCACAAGAAGAGCTAAACTGTGTCAAGGCATCGACTTGTCTGATAGTTCTAGTTTGGGCAGACTTGTGGTTAGATTTAAGGCACAGTGAAGAAACTCATAATGAGCTACTATATGCTAAAGTCATTACATGTGATAGGAACTTTATTTCTGATGTGAGAGTGACAGGTTTCCAGTTTGGGTTCTAAACATCCTGTTTTAGGTTTCATGATTCAATACAATACGTAGGCTCTTTCCTAAAGCTATAGTTATATTTATACTCTACTTCTATCATAGAATCAGTGAGGTGAAATTGATTTAGTTCTATGTACTCTGAATTCAAGTTTTCATATAATATAACTTTAGGACATTTAAAATACTGTAATTCTTTTATGAGAATTTTGTAACGTATTTTTGTTATTTATTTAGTTAATTTATTCTTCATTGTTCTGTTTATTTATTCAATATAGCATTATATGTGTATTTCCATATGCTGAGGTAAGTATTTGACATTTAACAGGTTCATATTATGTTGGTTTATTTATAATTTCCTTAATCTTATAAATTATTTACTTAGGGAAAGTCTTTCTAATTTCTTTAAATAATAATCTAATATTAGTCTTGGTAAAGAGGTTGGTAGTCTTTCCTATTTTTGAGTCATAAGCACAGAAAATAAATGCCCAGAGTTCATTCTCTCATCCCCAGATTAGTAGTGAGGCCTAAGAGAAGGAAACTTGGGACCAAATCAAGAAGTGTTGTTGTCTAAAATACTGTATAGGAAATGATTTTTCTATATTAGATTTTATGATTTAAAATCATCAGAAATCATACTGAAAAAATGATAAAATTAATAAAACAAACAAAGATAAAACAATTGGTCCATCTTCCCTGACCATTCCCCAAATGTTACTTTTGTCCATAGTAGATGCCTGCACATGATTTAAATTACAACTTAAGACTTTTAGTATAAATTTCTCACTTAAGTACTAAAGAGTCATTTTTATCCAAACTTGTGAAATGATAAGAGATCAAAATTTAAAGATATTATAGAGTAATAAAATTAATTAGATACGCTTCTGAGGAAATTATTCATGCCCTCTGTGACTGGCCCCAAAATGTTTTCCTTTCATCTGATACATAAACATTAAATATAAAGATATTATAATTAGAAACTTGATTAACATTCATTAAATATTCATTTTCTAAACACAAGAGACAGGACAAAGAGGTCTGTAAGGAAAAGACCATATCCAAATGGCCACAAAAGTCAGGCTAATTTTTAAAATAAGGAGCATAGAACCAAAGGCTGAAATAGTATCTTATCTAAACAACTTCCTGAGGTCTACTTGAAAAGTTATAGTGACTTTCTGTCACCTCTTTGTCCCATAGCCTTCTCATAAAATGACAACCAGCTTTTCATTTCCTAAGCATAGGTAATAGAATATTGCCAAGTGTGAATTACTTGAGAATTTGCTTCTAACTTTTTCAGTGAGCTTATATGTTTGCAGCATTGACTGAAACAAACATGTTTGTCTTTGTAGACTATCGAAAGTAAAACATGATTTGACCAGTTTAGAGATGCTATTGGGACCAAAAAAAAAAAAATCTTGATCCTTCTACAAGTAGAGAGATTAAAACTATGAACTATAAATTATACTCAAAAAGGGAATGCAAAATAATAATTCATAAAAAAAATGTGTGCCAGTAGTAATGGAAATTCACAAAAGAAGATGTGACATGAATGTGTGATAGAAAAGATGGTAAATTAGGAAGTTTAGAATAAAATTTCTGGGAATGGAAAGATCTTCAAAAATTATTTCAGAGCTACACTCACTCTAGTGACTAAAGGCAAACATTTAGAAATAAGTTTTGGGGGCCCTCTAGAATATACTGGAGACCTGGGAGGTGCGATATTCCCCAGACTCAAAGGAAGGACCTGAAATGAAATTCTCTACAGTGGAGAGAGGGAATACTTGTAGAGTCTACCTCCAGTAGAAAGCCAGGAAGTAATGTGGAGGAATAGGGTTGATATTCCCTCAGTCAAAAAATCTGACATAGAATTTTTCCTGTCTACAAAAACTGCAGGGACAAAATTGGAGACGAGACTGAGGGAAAGGAGGTATAGTGACAGGCCCAACTTGGGACACATCTGAAGGAAAGTCTCCAAGACTTCAAGTACACTGGTGCTATAGTATGCTTACAGATTGGAGCATAGAATGGCTGTTCTCTGAGAGACCCAAGAAGCAGCTGACTGAGACAGATGCAGATACTTACACCCAACCAATGGACTGAAGTCAGGGAACCCTGTGGTTGAATTAGGAAAAGGTTGGAAGAAGCTGAGCAGGAGGGAAACACCATAGGAAGACCAGAGGACTCAACTGACCCAGACCCCTGAGATATTTCAGATACTGAGTCACCAACCAGGCAGCATAACCTAGCTGTTCTGAAGCCCTCAACATATACACAGCAGAGGACTGCCTGGTCTGGCCTCAATAAAAGAAGATGTGCCTAACCCTGGAGGGACTTGAGGCCCCAGGGAGTGAGAAGGCCTAGTGGGGGCAGAGGTGGGACATTCTCTTGGATACAGGGAGAAGAACAATGATATAGGAAACTCTGGACAGGTAGACCAGGAGGAAGGTAATGACTGGACTGTAAAAAATAAAAGTAATGAAAAAAATACATTTGCCCATAGGTGGTATAATCATTTCTAAATAACTAAAGATTGTGTATCAACCCAAGGTTGCTACTCAGTTCAAGAACCTAGAATGCAGTTAACTAATGAACAATATCAAGATAGGCATGTTAATGGTGATATTAAGATCCATTTCTCAATAGTTTATTGGTATGCATGTTGTTTCTGTGTAAGACAAATATGTTGCCATGAAGTTAAACAGAGCCTTGGAATCTACCAGATACGTATTGAGACTTTCCACTTTTTCCTGCTCGTAGAGCAAGCAGATTCACCAGAATTCTAATAGTTTATTTTAGTATTTTATGAGTATTAATAAGGAATCAATCCATTCATCCATGAAACCAAAGCCTGTCAACATAGTACTTTCAAATTAAATTAGAGTTTATTCAAATGGACATTATCATCTTGGGAAGTAAATCTCTATACATAGATTTTCTATTAATCAAGTTATTTCCTCATAAGAAAGGATATTTTAACTCAATAAGTTGAAGATTTTAATATGTTTTAAGATTTCGTCCACTCTTGACAAAATCACTTCAATGACATGACATTTTATGTGAGTCATCATTGACTCTTCTCTGAATTTCATGACTTCCAAAGCCATGATTTTAGCCTAATTTCTCTTAATATGCCAAATATAAGGAGATGATTTCTTCTCTTATTTATTTCATGTATCTTCAGTGAGACTGGAGATATTAGAATCATATACAAGCAGGTACCAGGACAACTGCACTTATTTCTATGTATTTCTAATGAGTTCTCCAGTTACCGCTTCTTCTCTTCAAGTGTTGACATCTTGAAATGCTGACAGGTAAATTTAAGGCAGGAAAGTCCTTGTTTCATGAGAAAGACATTTGGAGCCATTACATTTTGAACTCCAAAGAATGTTTCTTTTTAAAAGGAAAAAATTTTAAGTTTTTAATCTATTTATTTGTTTGTTTGCATATATTTATTTGTGTGCATGTATTTGTGTGTATGTATGTGTATACACACACATATATGTGTGTGTGTGTGTGTTCAGTGACTGTGTACATGTGTAGGGCAGAGGACACATTGGGTATCCTCCTTTATCTTTACAAATCAAGCAGGGTTTTTCCATGAACCTACAGTTTAGTGTATTCTTTTGGACTAAGCTTGAAAAAAATCAAGGTCCAGAAATAATCCTATCTCTGTCCTATCAGAGCTAATGTTTCAGGTTTATATAGGTACCAAGATGATGGCTGATTACATAAGTGCAAATTATATACTTCAAGCTTGAAGATTGTGTAGAAAATCCTCTTACCCACTGAGGCAGCTTCACATATGCAACTTCTTATTAACTGTATGTAAATCTTTAAAATTTACCCTCTAAATGAAAATGCTATGGAAGGAATTTTATACATGACAAATTGTTACTAACGATCATAAAAAATACGCTGTCCATTTATTTTCTTTCTCTATGCATTGCATAATATTACCTACTTTTAAATACTTAAATATGTTTATAAATCTGTTTTCATTATTGTATATTCTGTGAATACAGATGTCTTTTGGGGCACGAAAGTGTATGTATGCATGCTGTTGTTGTGTGCTTAGTTGATATGGATTATTTGTCTCTCAATGCTGTTGCTGAATTTGTTAATCAAAAGTATCGAGTACGTCTCTAACATCCTTAAGTATTTACCTATATTAAACTTACACACTCCTTATTTCTCTGTAGTACAAAAGGGAAGAAACTAAAAATGCGTAGGGTTTGTTACAATCTATTTTTATTTCAAAACTTCTGAGACTCCTGAGTAAACATCTCTAAATCTGCTATGCAAAATAAGTTTCATTAATATTTAACCACAAAATTTTATGCTTTCTTCGTTTTTAAGTTTAGTGAAAATAAATAATTTGTAGCGGTGATATTTAAATCTCCAACCCGAATAGGACCTGTCAATGAAAACACGACTCAGTAATTATGAATATATTCTGTAAGCCTAGATTGGGCAGATACCCCATACACTACTCTGCTCCCAGCTATGAGACCCTTATAACTTGAGGATTTTCCAGACTCTGCATCTGTCCTTCTACCTCCTGCTTCCTAGTCCTTCTCTCCTTCATTATCTTCCTCCTCCATTGTCTTCCTCCAGTTGTCCAACAGTCATCCTCCAGTTGCCCTCTCTCCCCTCTCTTCTCTCCCCAGCCTTTATTTCTCCACTTCCCCTTCCTCTGCCCAATCACTGGCTCGAGCCTTTATTTTACAAATTAAGATGGACAGAAAGTTCACTAGAAATCACCTGTGTAATGACTCACCCCTCCTCTGCATTCCTTCACAGGAAAGGGGAATTAGTATCAAAATACAAGGCCAGGGCTATCCACAACAATAATTGAAGATAGTTTTTGATGCAATTCTATTTCGGTTTCTTAGACATTGGAATGACAATGCTGGGGAGTTAAAAGTTTCAGGAGATTTAGGGACACAGTTTTCTAACGTTTGCTTTAACTCCTCATTCAGTTCCAGTTTTCAAAACTGCTTCTAAACCATGCAAGGACAAGCAAATTCACTAACTTCATATTTAAAATATGAACACTAGAAATGATATAATACCATTGAGTGATCTGTCATATGTCATCTCTTTGATTTTTATAAAAATAATTTGAATACCGATGAAAGTTAGGAAGAGAGGCAGAAGATTGATATATGAAAGCCAAGTGCACAGAGGCTATGGATGTATTTTATAGCAAGATGTAAACATAATTGAAGTTGGTTTGTACAAATTAGCATAACCTACCAAATTCTAAGCATCCAGTATGCCAAAGAGAGTATTGTGTATAATATCAGTTTGCTCAAACTGTTTTGAGTCAGGAATCAGGAAATCTAAAGTATGTATCTAGAAGAGAATGCCAGACAAGATAATTTTATTTGTTTTCATAAACATTTTCTTCTTTACTTTTGTCCTAAATTGCATATGCTTTTAGTATCTTTTTAGATGGTTAATTTTTATTGTCACTTGGATTGTCATCTCTGGCTATGGCAATTATAGAAATTTAACTGAGGGAAATAAACCCATCCTGGATATGGGTTGCACCATCCTGTAGGCTAAGTTTCCAGACTCAATAATATGAACAAAAGAAGAAAGCAAGCTGAACACAGAAATCACACCCTCTCCCTTTTTCCATTTCAACTACTCAGATGTAAGAAAGAAGCACTAAGTTCCTGTCGTGCCATCTCCACTGTAATCTGAAAATGGGAACTATAATAAAAAATTTGCCCTGTTAACTAGCCTCATGTAAAGTATTGGAACACAGAAAGGAGAAACTGAAAATTCATACACCAAATTGTTTGTTTATCACTTACTTAAAAAGTGACTAAAATTTTAGTACAGCTTAAAACCTATAGATAAAATGCAATAAAGTTGAAATAGTGTTAGAAAACATATTTTCATTTTTTATAAAACCAATCAACATTTTAATTACAGATATACTATAGTGACATTAATTTCCCCTTTTTAATGTAATTACTTTATACAACCATTCAATATCCAGATTTTCTCTGTTTTATGTAAGTAGGCTTATCTTTTCTGTTTTGATGACATGCAATTGATTTTTTTATGATTATTTTAGTTTGGCTATTGTAAGTAGTATCTTTATTTTTGGATATTGGTAGCACATGAATTTATTTTTATAACAAGTAAGAATCTTGCAAATGTCACTATTATAATAGTACGGATTGTTTCTTTCTAATGCACTCAATCATGATTTATGTGGGCACTGACAATATTCCCCTTTTCCAAATTGACGAGCTTATTAAACTTTCTTTCCCTGAGTCTCAGAAAGATTTCAATATTTCACTATTATGCTTGATATTTACTTCCTGTGATTTTTGTGGCAACAGTTTAACAAAGTAGGTTTTCTTTCTTTTGTTGTATACCACTTTTATCTTGAGCTAGACTAAATATCCATCTTCCTGTGTATCTATTGAAATTGTTTGTATACTTTTATTTATTTTATGAATATTTAATTTGTACCATTAGATAAATTATTTTATAATTTAAAGCCATAGTCTTTGAGCAAATTTTACTTTGGGATATTAGTGATTATGATTTTATTTGCTGATGTGCTACAATTGTGTGCATTAAATAAAGGCTTTTGATTTTAGATTCTATCATGACTTGTATATATTTCAGGATAAGACTAGACTGGTATGATATATAGAATAGAAATGTGACTTTGTTTTATTTTCATATGTGTGTGTCTTTGTGTGTCTGTGTATACTTTAAACTTTTCTCATTCAAAATTGCAAATCTCATGTTTTTAAAGCTTAGTCTATGCCATAAGCATTTGGAAAGATATTTGTATTTATGATGATATTGGAATTATTCCAAATGAATTTAGACTAGACCATGGGTGTTTGGGTGTTATGGTTGCAGAGCAGTTGAATTTCACTATCTACAAACATCATTAATATGCTACTTAACATATAATGTTACAAACATATACCATTTAAAGGTTTCTCAATAGGTTTTATTTACATTATTCACAAATATCTTTATTCACGAAAGCCAACAGATGTTGGCTTTGTTAAATTTCAGTATTGTGCACTTGTTTCTCATTTCATTTTTTTCTATCATATTTGTTTACACATTCCTACAGTATTTTCTTCTGTTTATTTTCAGTCTCTGTGAAATAGACACTTAGATAATTGTCTTCCACAGTTTATTCTTCCATGATATGGATACATAAAGGACCTTTCTCATCAGATGATACATTTTGCATCTCACACAGTTAGTCATATTGTCATTTTGGTATTCTTAATTTTTAAACATCTTAATTTACTTTTGTATTTTATTCCATCTTCCAAAGGATAGTCTAAAGTTCACAGCTTCATTTCTAAAACTAAAGAATAGTATTTTGCAATTTATTTAGTCTATGTTAAGAAGGTGTTTCTGCATGTGTTGGAACATGATGCATGGACCATTGTAGAAGTATTTTGAAAAAATGTTTTAGATACATGTGTTAAGAATCTTCCCAAAAGGACATGCGTGGTATGTACTCACTGATAAGTGGCTATTAGCTAAAAAGTTTACAGTACCCATGATACAACCCACAGACTGTAAGATGCTTAACCAGTAGGAAGGCCCAAGTATGGATACGTGAAACCAACTTAGAAGGGGAACAAAATAAGCACAGGAGGCAGATGGAGGGGGGGAAAGTTGCGGGGAGAAGGGAAGGGGTAGGAGAAAAGGAGGAGCAGGATCAGGTATGAGGAGAGACAGGAAGGATGTCCCGGGGGGAGGCAGGAGAATGAATCGAAATATGAAGCAGTATGGGTTAGGGGAGAGGTGGAACCTCTAGAAAGTTCCAGAGACGTGGGATGTGAGAGGCTACCACGAGTCAATGGGGATAACATTAGCTAAAATGCCACAATGAGTAGATGGAACAGAAGAGACTACCTTCAGTAGATAGACGTGTTTCCCACTCGCGGCAGCGGGCCACTCACCTATCTTCAAAATATTAACTCAGATTTGTATCTGTCTAAAGGAAACGCAGGAACAAAACTAGAGCAGAGACTGAAAGAAAGGCCACTCACTGACCAGCCCAACTTGGGATCCATTCCATGCATGCACACCAAATCCTGACTCTATTACTGAAACCATAATGTATGTCCAGACAGGAGCCTCACCTGGCTGTCCTCTGAGAAGTTCTAACAGCAACTGACTGAGACATATGTAGGTACTTATAGCCGACCATTGGATTGAGGTCGGGGACCAATATGGAAGAGTTAGAGAAGGACTAAAGTAGCTGAAGGGAATATCAACCCCATAGGAAGACCAACTGTGTCAACTAATCTGTATGTCTCAGAGCTCCAAGAAAGTAAACCAAAAACTAAGGAGCATACAAGGGCTGATTCATTGCTGGGGCACATGAATAGTAGAGGACTGCCTTGTATGGAATCAGTGAGAGAAGATGTGCTTAACTCTGTGGAACCTAGATGTCCCAAGGAAGATGAATGCTGGTGGGTGTGAGGTGGGGTGGGTAGACAGGTGGGGGAGCACCATCTCAGAAGTAGCTGAACGGGAATGGGATAAAGGACTCAGTGAGACTGGGAAGGGGGACAACTTTTGGAATGTAAATAAATAAAATAATTAAAATAAAATAATTCAACACACACACACATACACATACAAAGAATTGTCAAGAAGCTGAAAGAGTCAGATGCAGATATTTGCACCCAACCAATGGACAGAAGCTGCTGACCCCTGTGGTTGAATTATGGAAATGCTAAAAGAAGCTGAAGAGGAGGGCAACCCTGTAGGAGGACAAGAAGTCTCAATTAATCTGGACCCCTGAGATCTCTCAAACACTGGACCACCAAAAAGGCAGCATATACCAGCTGATATGAGGCCCCCAACACATATACAGCAGAGGACTGCTGGGTCTGTTTTCAATCAGAGATGATACACCTAACCCTCAAAAGACCGGAAGCCCCAGGGAGTTTAGAGGTCAGGTGGGGTGGAAATGGGGGTGGAAACAGCCTCCTGGAGACAGGGGGTGGGTTGAAGGTATGGAATGTGGAACAATCAGACAGTAGATGGGGAGGAATAAAATCTGGGGTGTAAAAATAAATAAATAAATAAATAAATAAATAAATAAATAAATAAATAAATAAATTGTCTTTCCATATTTTAGTGCCAAATTTTGCATATTTAACTGGATAAATATGGTAACTATGATGTTCTAATGTTCTCTACCTTAGTATTTTTATGAACATCTTTCAGAAGAAGAGTTACTAGGTTCATTTAAAATTTGATTTTTCTTATTGATCACTTTGTTTCTAATAATTCTTAATTCTGTGCATGGGAAATCCATTTTAGGTGAATACAACATCAATAGTGTTGTTCTGTCTCAGTGAGTTTAGTCATTTGTCGCTATGAAACTTTTCTTTTAATTTTAGTAATATTTCTTTCTCCCCAGTTGACTGTTGTTCTATTTTTTTTCTGGCTTTCTGAACTGGTATATGTTTTGTATTCGTTTTAATCTTAATGTGTACTTTTTATTTAACATTCATATCTGAAAAAAAGTGAGGCTTACACATTCTTTATAAAATCTGGCATGACAATCTGTCTAGTAAGACAAATTTATAGCAGCCTATTTATAGCAATGCAACAGTTTTACATGGCTTCAGTGCAGGTATGTTTGAATTTCATATTGTATTTCAATTTTCTAAGAATTTCTCATCAGTCTTTTCATAATACCCCCACTGTTGTACAGCTGTTTCCTCCATATTGCAACATTTCTTTCTGGAAGGAGGCAGTCCTGTAAAATCAGGGAAGTGAGTCAGACTTAGAAAGCTCTTCAAGTTCTAAAATTTACAGCATCTTCTTCAAGGTTGCACAAGCAGCAATACCTGCTAAAGAGATTCTCTCAGTCCAGCTGCTGCTTGCCAGGCACTCAGGGAGTTTCAGTGATGTAGCATCTTGGAGTCAACATTTAGACTGTGGTGGGCTTCTTAGTGACAGAGGTGCCTCTAAGCCATCCAGGTTGCTATCAGCATATCCTCATCTGTTCTTACACAAGTGACCTCAATAAGCTCACTTGCTTAATAAGCTGTTTGTTGGTTGGTTTTGTGTTGGTTTTGGTCAATCTCCATTTTCTATAAAGAATGAACATTTTTTTCTTTCTTTCCAGGAGCAGTCATAAGACATCTCGTATCAATTTTCCTTCTGATCAAATGGTTTTCGCTATTTCATTTGTTTACTATAATTTTAAAATAAGTATTTTAATATTATTCTAGGAAAAATGCTAAATATAATGTAGATAGATAGACGAATAGATGATAGATATACCTCTTATATAGCACATTTTATAAGACTTCAAACATTTTATGTGCATTGCAAGAATGTTGGCAAAGCATCAATTGTTTATGACAATTTGTTACACCCTTCTTTCTCCCATGTCATTGTTATTATGTATGTTAATTCTACATCTAATTTACATCTAATACATGACATTCTGAAGGGAATAAACAGCGCTAAATTTAGGGCTCATTTCAATGTGTTTGCCTTTCTCTGTTTTTTCATTTCTTAAATGCTAGCTTCTTACGAGTATCTTTGTCTTCTAATTTTATAGTTGATAACATCCAGAGAGCTTGTTGGACATAAGCCACCAGCATAGTTATAAGAAAAAAATCATAACCTATCCTTTTAACTTTAGTGCAAAATAAGTTCATAATTTTCTAAAGAAGATGAAACTGTAAATTGTCCTGTCCTTCTGGACCAACTGGCAAAAGACTGCTATAAAATAACTCTAATGCTCAGTGAATCTAAGGAACACTGTGAGAACACTGCCTTTCAGGGTCCAGGGGTCATCATTAAGACTATGCTATATTTAGTTAATGCACTAAAATACCGGACTAATCTCTTGAGACTACCCTTCGCTTTTCCCTGCTTGAACTACAGGGAATTCTATATTCCTGAGCCAGTAGAACAAGATATATGCAGCATATTGATTTAAATAAACACACATAATTCAAAATAAATGATTAGCAGAGATGGCCGAGATAACTCCAGTGCAAGCCACTACCTCAGTGACATGTGCATGACAACAAAATGGATACTGTTGATTTATTACCAGATGGTTATGTCGAATGGATTGAATATAACTAAATGTAAACATAGACATATATGCAGATATCTTTGTACATCAGTTCGTCCTCCAAGCCATCTGTTTATGTATATTAAAAAGAAGCCAAAATAGAATACTGTATATCTTTGTCATGCAATTTGAAATGAAACACTGAGTAAAATATGCAAAGCTATAAGTAATGGGTAGTACTTTTTAATATATATACAGAGTCAATAAGAAAATGTCTACATATGATGATAATGTTTCTTTAGATTGTTTGTGTTTATTTTCAGAACATTTTCGTTGTGTCTAAATTATAAATGTTTGCTGCATATACCTTACCTAGATTATTGAAGAAAAGTTACTAAACTAACCTTGAACCAGCATTCCTGCTTCCTGACCTGCTTGAGTTCCAGTCCTGACTTCCTTTGGTGATGGGCATCAATGTGGAAATGTAAACTGAATAAATCCTTTCCTCTCCAACATGCTTCTTGGTCATGATGTTTGTACATGAATAGAAACTCTAACTACCTTGGTACCAGCATAGTGGGGTATTCCTGTGACAACCTGACCATGTTTTGTGGAGGACTGTGGAAGGACTTTGGAACTTTGAGCTAGAGGAGCCATCAGGATGTTAAGACCTCTGTGGGACGTTCTGAATGAGCTTAGAAGATAATGTTGAGAACAGTGCAGAAGATGGAGGCCTGGCTTGTGAAATTTCAAAAGGAAGATCAAAGATTCTTATCACAGCTGTTGCTAATTTGATTAGGAATATTCTGTAGTTTTGGTTAGCTGCAGTTGAAGAATCAGCTGTGATTAACAAGATACCAGAAAGACTAAAGTAAATCCTTTGCATTACTGGGACTACTGACGCTAGTTAGCTGGAGCTAAGAAATTAGCCAAGGTTGTACCTTGTGCTGCAGCGGGACTTGGTAATGTATAAAAGTCACCCCGGTGGTACTGGTTTTGAAGGCATGAAGGGCTCATGAAGAGCAGCTGAAGCTCACCACTGTGAGAGGCCATGGAAGGCCACTGGGGATGGTGCGGCCTCAGTTGCAGTTGGTGGCTCAGGCAGTACTGAAGGGGTCATGCAAAGGATTTGAGGCCTGGCACCATGAAGAGAGCCTATGAGAGGCTATTAGTGAAGACTCATTGTAGCAGAAGACTTCAGTGTATTTTAGATGCCAGTACCATGGGATGATCACAAAGAAGAGCAGCAGAAGTGGCATGGATCAACCTGAGCTTAGAGTGCTACAGAGGACAAAGCTGAAGAAATGATGCCAGTCCTTAGAGGAGCCCAGAAGATCATGAGTGGATTCCAGACATTGGACAGTTAAGAGTTTGATTTTGATTTCGGTTGTGACTGTGCCCTGATATTTTTTCCCTTTTGAAGTAAGAAAGTATTTTAGTGGAGCCCACAGTTAAGAGCTTTGAATTGTAAAAAGACTTTGCATTTTAAAAAAGATTGGATATTTTAAAGGGATTGAAATTATAATATGTAAGAATCTGTAAAGACTGTGGGACTTTTAATGTTATTTAGATCTTGGGGATGAATAAGAAAGTAAAGGTTCAGGCTCAATAGTGGGTTTGTTTTTGTGTCAAGTTGACAAGAGGTCAATTGTACTGGCTGTTTTTGTGTGTCAACTTGACACAAGCTGGCATTATCACAGAGAAAGGAGCTTCCCTTGAGGAAATGCCTTCATGAGATCCAGTTGTAAGGCATTTTCTCAATTAGTGATCAAAGGTGGGAGTTCCTAGCCCATTGTGGGTGGTGCCATCCCTGGGCTGTTAGTCCTAGGTTCTACAAGAATGCAAGCTGAGCAGCCAGGGGAAGCAAGCCAGTAAGTAACATCCCTCCATGGCCTCTGCATCAGCTTCTGCTTCCTGACCTGTTTGAGTTCCAGTCCTGACTTCTTTTGGTGATGAACAGCAATGTGGAAATGTAAGCAGACTAAATCCTTTCATTCACAACTTGCTTCTTGGTCATGATGTTAGTGCAGGAATAGAAACCCTGACTAAGACAATACCTATCCTGCAAATCTGTAACTGTTTCAACTGAAAGGATGAGAACACACATCACAACCAGTTCGTTTTCACACATTATGGAGATGACAAGAACATAGACCATCATCAGACTCTTCGGTATAATTTACAAAATAATGCCCAATATTAGCCAACCCTCCAAAACTGTCAAAGCTTCATTCTCTTCCAGAGATTATGGAGGCTGTGGTATCTTTGTAAGTGATGCATTAAATGCCTTAATTTCAAAAAGTATGTCAAAGCAAAAAAAAATGAAAATGATTTGTTACTCCTAATATGTGAGCATTAAAGTAAGAATGAAAGGTACAATTCTATGTTTAAATCTTCCTCTGAAAACATTGATGCTATGATCCTACTCATCAACTGAAACCTTCCTTTACTAGTAATCAATTTATAGCATATAAGAGTGTTTTCATTGCTATCAGTTTGTATTTGATACTGTGAGTTGCTCATTGTCCGAATGCTTATCCATCGTGCTTTTATTTCCATAAGATTTCTATGGAGAACTCAACATAATTATTCTCCCATAGAAATGATACTACTTGAAAGACACCTTTACTAAATTCTTTTCATTTATGATATAATTATTTCATACCCACCATTATACAGAGTCAATGAAATATAGAAGCCTCACAAATCCTCTGATTCAAGCTATTATAGTTATATTTTAGGGACAATGACATTGAAGTATAGGGTAAAGTATTAAACAGAAGACTGTCTTCCAAAGTCCAACTTTCTCTTAGATAATAATGCCAACTAATGTCCTGAGGTACCAGGCAACTTTCAGAAATTATAATTTTCCACTGTCTCTCATTTTATTTTGTACTGAGTACTGAAATTTCTTCCTTATTTACCCACTTTCCTCCAAGATCCCTATACATCGGTGTCCCATAAGTATACATTTCTCTTCAGCAATTTTTTCCAAGAAACTTAAAATGTGTCATGTGAACATTTAAAAAAAACAGATTTAGTATTTTTTGGAACAGAAAAATAAATTATAAAATTTAATGCCCATTCTGCTTCAATTCAAGGAAGCATTTTTCCAGGATGTCTTCTTCTCAAGTGAAAACGAGTCACCCTAACAGTAGTAACCTTGACCCCTGCTAATTTGTCACAGCAAAGTAAAATTGTGGGTAAAGGACATATGGTAGTAAGACGGGTGTAAATGTTTCTTTTTTTAATTTTTTATGAAAAGCAAACATTGCCTCTTAATATTAATTTTTAACTAAATTAAAGTTGACTTTGTAAGCCATATATAAGGGTTGATTTCACAAAACAAAGGCAGTGGATTCCCATCATCATTATTTGCAACATTACAATCCCAGGTCATATAATTACAGCTATACTGTTTCTCCTATATGTAGTTTGACAATTATTTATATTATGTCCTTCTAAGATTTTCCCCTTACCAACTTTTTTAGACAACTCTGATTGGTAGAGATGTGACCTCCCACAATGCATTACCAATTATAAAGCCCTCAAATTGAATCCTGCCAGTGAGTTCACTGCATGATTTCTCATCCCTGATATTCATATTAGCCTCTAATTAACTGCCTCAATGCAGCTCAGAATTTTATAATTTCAAATATTGCCTATGCAGGTACTTTTTTTTTTCAGAGCTATACGAAAATAGAAGAAAAATCCCATAGCTTTTAATTTCTTTCACATAAACCTTCATTATGATTTCTTCTCAGGAAACTGTTGGAATTTGTTCAACACTAAAAAGATTAATTGCCTAATATATTAAGGCAATTAAACAAATCATTTCATCATCTGAATAACAATGAGTATAGTTTCAGACCAAGAAAAAAGGCACACCAAGGAATTAAACCAAAGAAGAAGCTAATAATGATGGATGTGCTGTTTGTGGTTACTATATATGTGTCCAAACTACAGATAACAAAACAAATGTGAAAAGAAAGTATGTTACTTTTCTAGAGTCAATTAATAAATACTCAGGAAATAGTGGCATCAGAATTAAAATATGTACAATTCTTACTTACATCCAAATCTCTTGCAGTTGCTGGACATAACAAAATTTGAATTGTAAAGTAATACTACATGAGAAGGAAGTTTTTTATAAAACTGTCTACAAGGAAAATACCCTAATTTGTCACAAATGTTTTTGAATGTCTCTATTAAACACAGAAGAAAATAGATTTTTTTAAAATTAGGTAAAAGAGACATTAGACCCTTCAAAACCATTTCCTTAAAAGAAGCAATGCCCAAAGTATCTCTAAGAAATACAACAGAAGATGATGAAATACTTATGTCATAGTATATGGAGAAATAAAGCTGATATTGACATGGATGTTTCATACCTACTGTCTTACTTTCATGATGCTACAGGATGGTACAAATGCTATTGCTAGGGGATGTTATGATTACTCTTGTACATCTGTGAACCCCACAAGTCATAATAACCACCGGCCTGGTAAGATGCACCCACTGTTGCAATAGTGACACAAATATTATAGGAGTAACCCAACACTGATGATTGGATTTAAAGTCTGTTCCACAAGATGGTACCCATACCTTGCAGTTGTCAAGATCAATAATCTGTGCTGATACTGGCCATAGTCTTCAAGGGAGAACCTATTATTAATATTCTGCTAAAGGAACACAAGATTAAACTGGTTTCTATCAGCTTATAATTATAATCATAGACAGTGTATCTCTTGAAGCTTATCGAAGAAGGTTCTCTTTCTGTAGATGGTGAGTAACCCAGTACTCAAGCTGTTTGAGTGGCAGAATGTCAGTGACTATAGTGGGCTCAAACATAAATACATTATGTCCATTATATGCTCCTTCCCAAGGCCCAGGGACTATTCCAGAAGAGGGTACACAAGACTGAATAAGCCACAGACTGTGCTACAAAGCTACCAAGAAACAGTTTTCCACATACCATGTTTAATACACTATTGCAGATTACATATTGGAAATGAAGGGGATTTTAAACAGTGTGATATACAGTCTATGCTCTCAGTCTATCATCTCTGGAAAGAGAATGGAAGACAATTCTAATTGTTAATTATTTCATACTTGGCTTTCTCAACTCCTTGAGATTGTTGAGATTTACTTCTCTTCCTGAAGGAGTTGTAACTTCATTTGGACATCAAAGGAAAAGCAATATTTTGGAATGCAAATATGTAGTAGGTCAATTTTAGATATGAAAATAAAAACAAACCACAACCAACCAACCAACCAACAAGCAAACAAAACCAAGCTTAATGTGTAACAGTGAAGAAGGGAGGACCTATAAGGCATGCCCATGAATCCTGCATGTCAAACCAGCAATCAGGCTGATACAACATAGATACAACATAGTTTAGGTTGGTAAACAATTTCTAGCCTTTTATCTTTTAATGTTTTCCTTAAGCTTAAAATAAAACAAATACATGATACATATTTATAATTGGTATATTCAGTGGATATAATAAGAAATAATTCCCCATTAAGCTATTTATTCATATATATAGTTCTTAAGGATTTGGTCACATACTGAATTTTTTGTATCACTAAAAGTGATATTTAATGGATAGGTGGGGGAACACCCTCATAGACGCAGGGGAAGGGGGGATGTGATAGGGTGTTTTCAGAGGGAAAACCAGGAAAGGGAATAACATTTGAGATGCAAATAAAGAAAATATCTAATAACTTTATTTTATTAAAAGACAGCATAAGTACAAAATTTATGATATAGAGTTGAACCATTAAACATCAGCTCATATTATAAGTTATACTTTATAATTTAAATCCAGTTAGTTAAAAGTGTGGTAATTACAGTAAGGAATGATTAAATAGTTAATGAACATGTGCTTTTAAAAAAGGCACAAGTCAAGGACCAATGTCTCAGAACCATAGGAATAGCAAAGCCTTCTTTGGGTGATACTTAGACAGATGGTTCCTGTGTGAAGGTTGACAGTGTGTGCAGAAAATTCCTACTTTCGCTTGTTCAATCTGGATGTTGATGGTTTGAATACTAGTCCTCCGTAAGAGACTTCTAGTACTGAGATTAGTTCAACCATTTTTTTTGTTCATTTATATAATAAAATTGCCTCACTGTTTGCATGTATGTAATAGCTCTGCATCCTTGTTGAGCTCTGTGACCCCACCTCCCTGGTCAACGATGTACCACATACACTCTGAGTTCCCAGGGTGAGGCAGCTTCTCCATTAGATAATCCATCCCTACTGATCCCAGAATCTTCTCTTCTTCTCTTCTCTCCTCTCCTCTCCTCTCCTCTCCTCTCCTCTCCTCTCCTCTCCT
>NW_021627958.1:0-50720 GCF_004785775.1 Grammomys surdaster
TGTGTGTGTGTGTGTGTGTGTGTGTGTGTGTGTGTGTGTGTGTGTGTTTGCCTGCCCAAGGATGTCTACGGATATTGAGAACAATATCCAATGTTTTCTTCTATAACTTTTCCCTTTATTTGAAGACAGTGTCCTTCACTGGATATATGGCCTACCACATCATCTACTTTGACTGGCAAGTGAGCTCTGAGGGTCTGCCACTCTTCTCTCTACTCCAGCACTGATGTTTCAGTTATATGTCACCATATATTTTGTATTTTATGTGAGTGCTGGGTACCTGAACTTTTGTTTTCATGATTGTATGGCAACTAGTTTTCTCTCTGAGCAGCCTCCCCAGAAATTTAAATCACTTTAGATTAAATTCCCATGAAGGGCTAAGAGTAAACAGATGCTTATCCATTGTAATGCCATCTACAGAAACACGTATGTGATTTCTATTTGTAACATAATATAAAATATCCTGAGATTACATCCTAGACAACACACAGGCATATACCGATATAGAAATATACATTCCCCATCATTTCACAGACACATACCCAAGATCATGTCTTTATGTCATTTGCCCCTGACTCCAAGTCATGTTGTGGAAACCATTAATTATGGAAAAAGAACTTTTAGATTCAAGGAAGGCCATGGTACTTCCATAAAAGCTTGTGTGGGAATTCAAGAAAAATCAGAGTAAACTTTTCTATTAAAACAAATCTGACTTGTGGTCTCAAAATACAACTCAGTTCTTAACAGTAGAGGATGATCTTCTACAAGACACTGGTGAAATTGTTGAGCAATCACACACCTGCTCATAAACAATCACAACTCCAATTTTAATGATGGACACCCTATTCTGGTTTCTGCATATACCAAGTAGACTTATGTACAGACAAAACACTCATACATATAACATAATAAAATTAACATTTAAAACTGAAAATGTGACTCATGGCTAAAGGGATGTCTCACTGGATAGAAATCAACATCCACATAAAAAGATGGATATGGCTATATGTTCCTGTAATCTTAGCACTTGGAAGTGTGAAGATGGAAGAATTACTTTGGCTTATAAGGCACCAGCATAGCCCCAGGTTCAGTGTTAGACCATGCTCGACAGACTTAAAGCAGGGAATAAAAGAGCAAGACATTTGGAGTCCTTTTTTAGCCTCTATGATCATGCACCGCTCTCATACACACATTGACTTTAGTGGGTATTTCAAGACTATATCTTTTCATCATTTCTTAAATTATTATGCACAACTATTTATAAAGCTTTGATATTGAATGGGTTTATAAGTAACTTACACATAATCCAAAGTATGTGGTAGAAATTATATTTGTTATAGGAAATATTGTTCTTTTATTTGAGACCTAACCACCAATAGGTTTTTGTAATATAAATGTGATATAGTAGAAACTTTGACAGATTAGGGTGACTCTGTAGGTATGTTTTTGTATGTGAATTTATGCAAACATTCAGCTATTGCTATCTTATTGAATCTAAAACATGAACAATTATCTTTGTGATATAATCTAGTAAACCAATAAATATTTATTGGGTAACTATAGATAAAGTTTTGTGAGCACATGCATACACATGTGAACACTTATATTTTTAAATAAAATTCTTTGCAAGTAATAGTAGTGCTACCTGTAGGTCCATGAGATACGTAGCAGAAACAAAAACAAAACAACAAAACAAAACAAAACAAAACAATGTTAGGCTTGGGAAAGCTACCCAGGATATTTTGGTGAAGGGAATACAAGAGACCCTTAAATCAATAAGGTTTATTTCTTTTGCCCTTGGTAGCCTTCCAGAATTCCCAAGAGCATATTTCTGAGGATATCATATATTTTAGGTACAGCACTTAGAGAAATCAAGATAGAACTATCTCAAAAGCCTCTTCCCTGAGAACTGGCTCTCACATTGTCTGAAGCTTCTTGCAAGCTGCCAAGGAAGAGGAATAATCACTAGTCCTATCTATCTAGCTGCAAAGTCTATTAACTAATAGCCAGATTGGCAAGATACCTAGAACAGTTCACTGATGGAACTTTTATCTTGGAGATAAGCAATACCTCTGTGATTGGACCTAAGTTCTGCTCCATCAGAGGGAACTAATCTTTGGTACTGCTGACCTATTAACTAAAACTTCATTTATAATTGTATTCTAAATGCTAATTTTTATGTCTACAGAATCTTTCTTTTTCACAAATGGAGATTGTTAAAGAGATACACAATTGTACACAATAGTGAGAGCAAGTGACCCTGGGGAGCCCAATCCCAACTTGTGTATCTATAATGAACCTCTCCACCAATGGATCTAGGTGAATTGCAGAAGATGTGACCCAGGGCAACTACTGTTAAATAGACTCCCTTTGCTACAATAAAAGAACTGTATCCATGAACAGTTAACAGTAGGTTTGCCTTAAAATACCCAGTGTATTGAAGAGTGTTTTGACATACCATAGGAGAAATTACACATAGTCTGACTGGTAGTTTAAGAACAACAGTTAGACAGTAGCTACTGAAACAGGGAGATTCAGTTTCTGTCATTATTATACACACATGGGTGTGTGTGTATGTGTGTATTTGTTAAAATAATGAAAAGTATGTTATGAATTTAATGAGGAAAGGGGAGGACATGGGAAGAACTGGAGGGAGGAACATGAATGATGTAGATGCAGAACTCATGTATAAAGTCCTCAAGAAGGTAAATTTGGAAACAAAAAGAGTATTATTAACAATGCTTATAATATTAATAAATATGTAAGAAACTCATTCTGATGATAAAGAAGAATACAAAAAATAAAAATCAACCATAGAAAAACTTGATGTTTTAAATTAAAGGAACAACAAAAACAGAATTCCAAGTCACGAGCCAAAGATCTGTGTCACATATTTTAGAGAACTTAATACTTCTAAAATAAATGGTTTGTATTCAACTTTGTATTATTGTTCTCCAATGTAAAAAAAAGAAAGAAATGCTACTTGTGAATCTCAGAGTCAGAATACTTGGAGGACTTATTTTGAAGGCATTAAACAAAGTATTGACTATCAGAAAACAGAGCAACATATTTAAGTGGGAAACTCTGCTCTGGGTTAGAACACATCCACCTTGATTCTAGTCATCTGGGTTACTGAATTTACACAGAAAATATTATAGATCTTGTGCCACTGGCCAGTGACCTTAACTACCCCAGAGGTTGATACAGTAAAATTATAAGTTTAAAGTTGGGCCTGGTCTACAGAGCATATTCAAGCCTAGGTTATGCAACTTCTTTGGAATTTGTCTCAAGCATGTAACTAAATGGAGACGTTAATGTAGCTCAGTAATGAATATTTGATGTTCTAAGGCTCTGAGCTTGGCCAATAACTATAGGATCCATCTATCCATCTATTCATTCTTCTGACTTTCCTAGTAGAAATGACCTCAAAATCTCAGGAGGTAGAACATCTCATGAGGTAGTCCTTGACACACTAGCCCACTGAGAAGTTCTTTTAGTAGTGAAGTTAGGAAGAGAGCAGGATGCTTACATGCCTTTAATAGTTATATTCTATTTCAAGATTTTTATTATGAAAGTAAGTTTTGGTTGCAAACACACCTCGTTTTGTAAGCCACTCAAAGAAATTCCTTAGAAGGCACTGGACTATGCAAAGAAGTGTTAAGGAATTAATTAGCAATGTATTCTTAAGAGCTATCAAAAACAATTTAATGTGGGTAGGAGGGTCACACTCTCTGAGAAACACACAGAAAACACTCAATAATTCAATGACTGGAAAACACCGTACCTTTGACTCCACTTTTCTAAGTAGTTAAGCCTATCTACATTTTGTAGTTTTCAGTCTTTTTCCATTTCTATTTCTAATTCTGTTCCTAATTAGGGTGTGTTTTGAGCAAATGTGTGAATATAGTTTCTCTTATTACATAATAGTTACATAATAAAAACATTAGCTGTTTGAATAACCAAAGTGTTCTAAATGTGCATAATTTGTATTATTATATCTGAGGTGTGCTACATATTTTTTTTACTTTGTTTTATTTATTTATTCTCTGTGTGTGCTTGCCTCTGGAGCTCAGAGGGTAACTTGCAGGATTTGGTGTAAGCTTTTCATTCTACTATATTGGCTTGATGAGCAAACATGAGTTGTTAGACTTGTCAGTTAGAGACTTTACCTGTTGAATAACACTTTGTTTTTGTCCAGTACACCATGTTTTTGTGACATAGTCCACAAAGTAGTATTGTGCTTGGAAGAAGGATGTGGGGTTATACAGGACTATAAGAATGACTCATTCTGAACAGTGCATGCCTAGCAGGCATGAGGTCCTTAAAAACACAGACATGGTAGGACATCTTCATAATCTCAGAGATGGAATGGCAGAGGTGGTAAGATTCTATATCTTTCAATCTAGTCAAGAAACCCTATTAGTAAGCTTTAGATTCAATGAGGGAGTGGGACGCTGTCTCAAAAATGAAGTTTCATAAAAATTGAAAAAGATACCTGATTTGGACCTCCAACAACTACCAGAGTTATTGTGCAAATATACACACATATCATTAACAAACCTATACAGTAGGAAGCAACATAATTAAGAAGTACACTGTAAGTTCATTTGAACATAAGATGCCTATACTCACCACAAGTATACATACTAATGATATATAGTACATACTAATGATATATAGTTATTTATCAGAACACTAATTGGTTTTCAGCTAAAGCTAGTAACTAATAGTTAGTAAAAGTTAGTAACTAATAGTTTAGTTAGTTACTAAAGCTAAAATTAGAAGTTAATAATTAATGCTAGTGATGAAATAGCGTGTATCGCAAAATAGTCTCAAAATGTATTTATTCTGTTTTGTGACTGCTTTTAAGGATTGTCTCTAAATCTGCCAATGAGAGAGATCAAAGTTTGTATCAGCTTAGCCAAGAAAGGAGTAGACTGTGATTGAATCTGTTTTATTTAGAAGGCCATCAATAAACTTTGTCTAAACCAAACAGAATTTTGAAGCTCTTCTATTGTCTGAGTCTGGAAATTCAAGATTAATCAAACAGGTACTTGTTAGTAAAGAATTTCAAATATTAAAAAATTTGGATAGAAATGGTTAAAAATTTATTGCAAATTAGGCTGCCAAAGGTGTGGTAGTATTTGTAGGTAGAGATGATGGACACATCTGTGAGTTCTTGTGCTTTTCTTGGAACATATGAAATGTTTTCAATTCATCCTCTAATATATTGATACTATTTTTAATTACAAAACAGATTCACAAATATTCTAGGAAAACCACAGAGATATAACTCACACCATTCATGGTGCTTATCAAACCTTCTGGTACATTATTATGGACTCCAAGTAGACAGCATAGACTTTGTTGCAAATCAGTATATACGTCATTTTCAATATGGAGACTTCAAATGTGCAATATTGAAAACATTGGGAAGTGTGTTAGGCATTTAGACTCCAAGGTCCACTCAAGAACTACCAAATCTTAGAGTCTTAAGGTGAGGCTCAAAATAGGTATACAGTGTCCCAAAAGGTAATTCTGATGAGCATTCAAATTAGAAGAGCAGTATGCCATGTTAACATTGGAAGTGCTGTCACATTTGATCAACTTCTGTACCTAAGAACTGAACATTAAAAAGCGGGTGAGTTTCCATGTTTGGTAAGACAATCATAATGTTTATAGATTATAGGGAAGCTTAAAATGTGCCTATCATCTTAAAGGGGCTACATCAGTTCTTGTAACTCTTCTAAGTCTGCGTTAGACACCTTTTTTTTAAATTATATGTTTCTCATATGGATATAGTAATCAACTTTTCAAAGCCCTCCAGTAATTACGGTATCTTATCATGAAATTTTAATGAATTTTGACCAGAGGAGTTAACTGGACTTTTATAAGATGCTATACTCTACAGTAGATATAACATAGATTTTATGCTAATTATATATTTTCTCAAAAATTATTAAACATCTGAGCATAGCCATTGAAAGTACATACTGCCTAAAAATTCTGAACAAGACTTAAAGAAGCATTACGTTCCAAGCACATTCCCACAGTTCCTCATCCCATTCTCCTCCCCTTGCCTCCAAGAGGGTGCTCCCTCCCTTTTCTGGGGCATCAAGTCTCACCAAAATTAGGACTATCTTCTCCCACTATGGCCAGACATAGCAGTTCTCTGCACAATATATGCCAGGGGCCTCAGACTATCCTGTGTACGCTGCCTGGTTGATGGCTCAGTCTCTGGGAGCTCCCAGGGGTCTGGGTTAGTTGAGACTGCTGGTCTTCCTATGAGATCGCTTTCCCCTATAGCTTCTTCATTTCTCTAATTCAACCTTAGGGGTCTATGATTTTAGTGGAATGATTGAATGTAAGTATCTGCATCTGTCCCAGCCAACTGCTAGGAGGACCTCTCAAGGACAGCCATGCTAAGCTCCTGTCTGTAAGTACATCAGTCACAGTGTCAGGCCCCACCATGTGATGCATCCCAAGTTGGACCAGTCTCTGGATGGCCTTTCCTTCAGTTTTTTCTCCGTATTTGTCCCTGCAGTTCTTTTTTACAGGAACAAATCTGGGTCAGAAATTTTGACTGTAACCTCATCCATCTACTTGAGGATGGACTTTCTAATGGAGGTGCACTTTTCAAGTTCCCTTTGTCCACTGTTGGGCATTTTGGCTAGTTACACCCATTGAATCCTGACAGACTTTTACCTCCCAGGTCTCTGGTACTTGCTAGAGGGTACCCACAACCCTCATCCCCACAGGTTGCATATTTTCATTCATTCTTCTGGCTGTCTGGGCTTGTCTCCTATTTCCCCATATCTGATCCTGTGCCCCTTCCTCCTTCTCTCCCACTCATATCCCTCCCTCCCTTTGCCTCTGGTGATTATTTTCTTCCCCCTTTTAAATTGGATTGAAGTATCCTCTCTTGGGACTTCCTGCTTGTTAAACTTCTTTTGGTCTATGGGTTGTACCTTAGGTATTCTGTACTTTTTGGATAATATCCACTTACCAGTGAGTATATATCACCAAGCATACAGTTTTTACAGTTCTGATACTGGTTAAAACTTATGGTTTCCCTAGCCCCCACCTCAGTAATGTCAGGTTCTTGATGTCAACTTCCTCCTGCCTGTGTTTTATAAGATACGCTATAATTCAGGTCTTTGAAATGACTAATACCAACATGCCCTGAGCATTTTGCTTCTTGACAGTTTCCTATTAACCTTGGGAAATAGGTCTCCATATGTTTTAGTTTGTCAACAATGGAAAGGCCACTGGTTGCTGAGGCTTAGTTCCTGTCTCTCCCAATTTTGTTCAGGGAACAACAACAACAAAAATTAGTCCTATGAGAAGTAGGGAATCATGTAGTATGTGCAGTCTTATAGTACCAACACTTTTCTTTCTAATTCCTAAATGAATATCTGTTGAATAATCACCAGGAGTGCAAGTGTCCACCTTGAGTTTGTATTTAACTTCCATTTCTTTGGTTCTGACCCACATCACATTCTAATATAATGGAAAGCACTTTGAGTCTAGAAATGATCATATGTGGGACTTATTGACACCATAAAACTGACAGGTAAGTTTCAAAGCATGTCACTAATTTAGAGATTAATTTACTCATTTGCTTTTCTTATCTGAGAGCATGTAAGGTAAAACTATACACCACGACTTGATAGCATAAAAAATACCATCCAATCTCCAAAGAAAATTGCGATAATGACGCCTAGACATTTGCTGTCATAGCTTTTCTGTCTCAACATAGATTTCTGTTAATGATCTTGTTACTTTTCAGCAGAAACCACACCCTTAACAAAGACCATGGGAGTCATATAAAATTTACTTTAATCACCAAGATTGATAAATGCTTTCATCATAGGGAACAAGACCAGTACTATATACTATGGGTGATAGTGACAGATGAATAAGAAAGTAAATGAAGAAATATAGAATTCAAGAAGGTAGGAGTGGTATTCTCCAGATTTGCTGCAATTCAATCCCTTGGAACTTGAATTGCCTTGAATCAGAGCTTACAATATAAATAATTTCTCAGCCCCATTTTTGCTAAGATAATACAAGATTAATGATCTCTCTAGTTCTTAAAAAGACTTAAGATTTTGCACATATTTCACTGTGCATATATGGAAAGATGCGTACTCTAGACTCATAAGAGAATTCCCTTTAGGATAGAATTTATATTTCTTTTCAGGGAGATTCTGAGTCAAATCAGCCATTTTTTGTTGTTGTTCCAGACTACTATACACATCTTTCTCTTTGATTTGAAATGAAAGCAACATTATTTTTCCATTGTGGAATATATATATATATATATCACAAATCCACATACAAACAGCCTATTATTGAAACATATAAATAAGAAATACAAGAGACAGAGATAGTGTGTGCATGAAAGAGAGAGGTGAAGCAAGAAGAAAGAGAAGATTGAAAGGAGAATTGTTATAAGAGGGATGAAAGGTACTTTTAACTGACACCTTCACACAGTGTAGAAATACCCTAGAAGAAAAACTCAATAAGGGATTTTTCAGATCAAGCTGGCAGTGGGCACGTTTGGTGAAATTTTCTTGATTGCCTTAATTGCCATGGGAAAACGCACCAAAAATGCTGGCCTGCAACTTTCCCTGTTTTGTGGTCCTGGATTGTAGATGAGAAGAAAAACTTCACTTAGTATCAAGCATGTATGACATGAACTCTTGATTAAGGAAGCAATGTGGCCAATGGTCTCAAGCTTCTGCCACTGGCCCTTTCCTGCAGAGATGGACTACATGCTGGAATTGTGAGCTAAAATAAACCCTTTCTTCCCTATGTTGCTTTTTGTCAGAGTATTTTTTCATAGAAGCAGAAATAAAAGCAAAGGAAAAAGTAAGATATAAAAACTTTATCCTACCAAGACTAAAAAAGAAAATATTTTTGGAAATGGCACTGTCCTTCAATTTATAAAGAAGTTTAAAACTAAGAAGAATAGACCCTATAATGGGTCTCTTAAAACTGTTTCTTTGTGACTGTTGAAAAAGCCATATGTAAGCACTGGCTTACTTTAGATTGCTTTCTGCAAATCACCCATCCAAAGTACATGATGACATCATTTGAGCAATCATCCAATCATCTGGTCAGCCATTCAAAAGTTTTTAGCACTTCTTTGAAAAATTTATTTTGCATTTAGCTGCATTGTATTAGTGAAAGTTAATTAATGCTATTTCCATTCCGAGGAAGGCATCCTGGAAAAAAAATGGCTCAAGGAGCACCTCAAATATCTGAGTTCTCACAGACTGACATACTTTGGATTTCACTGAATGGGAGTGTTCAAACTATACCTACACAGGCCTTTGTGTGGAGTGACTGAATGGGAAGTGAAAGAAGCCTTTGCTACCCTAAATCCATTTGTGCTTTTCAACAAAGCACACAAGTATTTTGTATATGTGCTTTATTTCTTCTTGAAAGCATCACATGTTAACTCTCCTAAAGAGTTTGTGGACCAGCTTATGAAAGTTGGCACACAGCTTTGTAGCCCATTTTTTGTTAAGACTCTCGGGTCCTCAACTGTATTTTCTTGGTGAAAATCAAAAGTTTTTTGTTAAAACCTTGGCCTGGTAAGCACAGAAACATAAAATGAGAGAAAGGCCTCCAGTGTACTGCTGCACTCGAGTCTTGATGATGATGATGATGATGATGATGATGATGATAATGATAACCCTGACCATGGCATTACAATACCCTTAATGCTTTTATTTGTAATATGCTTGCTTGGGCATGTTGTAAGGGATACTGACATTACTTCTGAGCTAACAGCTGCTGAGAATCTACTAAGTAACTTTTCTGCATGTGTATTAGAATATATAAGAGTAAAACAAAATTCTCATCTTAAAGATAATAGATTAGATGTGTAAAGAAGAATAAAAGATATATGGACTTGAATGTTTAATGTGAGGTATCCACGATATACAATTCACTCTCCAGAGTGTTCTCATTCTCTGCTTCATTCTACGCAATGCCTTTTAGCATTGTATACCTTACAATTTATAACAGGTAGTGTCGGTTACAGCCTGAAGATTTTTGATCTCTTATATCTGAGTATGCTGGCTAGCTTTATGTCAACTTGATTCAAGCTAGGGTCATCTGGAAAGAGAAAATTTTAATCAAGAAAATACCTCCATAGAGGTGTCCTATAGGAAAGTCTGGATATTTTAATTGATTGATTATTAGCGTGGGATGGTAAGATCACTATGGGTAGTGCCTCCCCTAGGCTAGAGGTCTTGTGTGTTAGAAGGAAGGTTGAACAAGCCATGAGTAACATGCCAGTGAGCATGATCTTTAAGACCCCTACATCTGTGCCTACCTCTAGGTTCCTGCTCTGTTTGAATTCCTTCGTTGAGTTCCTTTAGTGAGGGATTATAATGTGGAACTATCAGCTGACAGAAACTCCCCAGTGGTTATAGGGTCATAATGGTTTATTACATATTGTAAACCCTAAGTCTCTGAATAAGATTTGTATATTCACCTCCATGACCTCTTCATTGGTGAAGCCATAGGAAACAATATAGATAGATAGATAGATAGTTAGATAGATAGATAGATAGATAGATAGATAGATAGATAGATAGAGTAAACCTTGTACTTCATTCCTTAAGTTGCCAACATATCTTCTTGAATATGGACTATAAAGTTCTGTAATACCTCAGATGGCAAAAAATTAAAATCTAATAAAAGGAAGTTGCACCGGAGTTGCAGGCCAAGGAAATGGAAGTAAAGCAAAGAAGTTTGGAGAGGAGTCATGGAAAAAATAAATGGACTTTACACCAAAAGTTATGAAAAAAGTTAAGGAAGGACACTTGAAACTCGTCAAAGGAAGAGCTTAGCCACAAAGGAAAGGAAAAATTTGAATATCAAAAGAACATTGAAATATCGATTTTCTCCTGTACAAAGAGCAGAAGCAGGTGTCTGTACAGAAATTCCTTATTTGATACATCCCAGGGCCTGCTACCTTGCTACTCTGATCAACTTAGATCCAAATAGCATTCAAAAAACAAACAACCAAACCAAAAAAAAGAAAAAGAAAAAAAGAAAAAAAAAGAATGAGTCGTTGGCATTTCCTTCATCACTGAATTCCTACATTGATCTGAGTTTTGCTAACTACTTGTGATCATGTTCACAAACATTTACTTTCTGGCCTTTTGTGTCTAATTCCCAGCCATTCCCACAAGAGCTTTCAAACCAGAGCCCAAGACAGAAACTAGACCAAAAAGTCAGATTTATTGCAAGGTGTTCTGTTGGTGTGTTTGTAACAGGAAGTTTATGGTCAAGTTCATATACTAACAACTAATCAATTAATGAATTGTAATTCGTAGAAAGGAGAAGCCAAAACTATCCAAAAAAGCTAAGTAATAACAATTCAGATGTTTAAAGAGAGGCTGGATATTAGAACTCCCTTGTTAACATTCACAGGTCAAATCCATAGCGTATGTAGAAACCTTCACAACTGAGCCTATAAGAAGTTCGAGTATGAGTTTGTTGGCTTGCATAAAGCACATGAAGCAGCATCACCAAATGTTAGGGATTTACACTATATATAAATGCCATAAAGAAGCATAGAAACATATTAATAATAAACATGTCATGGTCAGGTAACTAGTATTTATAAGAAAATAATTCAAAGATTTTCTACAATGATTTGTAACAGGAATAGGGAGGTGTACAAGATGAGATAAATCAAACCTCTTTGGAAAAGATAGCTTTTGCTATCCAAGAATCTGAGAAGGAATGATAAGAGTATCCACAACCTGTGACTGACATGGAATCAATAAAATTCAGCCAGGTAGGAGGTTTTGTGTCATTATGTGAACATAAGCTGTCACACAGAAAGGTCCTGAAGAGCAAAGTATGGGAGATGGCAACTTGTCTACGTCAGAAAAAAAAAAAAAACCCTTCAGTTCATCAAACTAGAAGGTCCCGAGTAGTGGTAACAGCTAGGACATATTGAGTTTGTGCATGTAAATCTCAAATGAGACCACTGCCATGGTGGAAATCTTGTTTTTTACAGCATTATAAATCACCCTAAGCAGAAAAGCAGCAGACCCATTCTCTTACTGGACTGATGACTCATATAACCTAGGAAATAATAAAGGTGTGTTGATACTAACCATAATGAGTGTGATAGTGTTGTTAAAAAGAAGAAATACTCAGTCATAGATGTATAAGAATGTTCTATATTCTCCATTATGATTTCACACAACAGTTTGGGAAGTATTCTGGGACCTAAAATAAAGGTCAAATATGAGATACTGATTTTTGGAAAATGAAATTATAAATAATAGTAATTGAATGGAAGGTGTTCTAAGATAAACAAAGAGTAAGAACTTTAACCACCAAGGCAATGAAATAGTAAACATTTGCATTGACCAGATACAACAACTAATTTAATTATATCCTAAACATTAACACCTGAGAAGATGATAAAGCGTATGGATGCTCAGAGAACTTGAAAGCACCCTGTTGGTCAAGAAATGGAACCAAGGTTAATTTTACAGTCATAGGTAATGTCTCTCGGAGCTTGGTCATGAAAATATTTTAAATACTACATGCCATGAAAATTATTACAGCTACTAATATATCTTTTGCTTTGAATGTCATTTTAAAGTAAAAGAGATTCAGATTCAATGGGGTAAATTTTCTTCCCATGTTTACCCAAATCTTTGAAAATCCATAACTAGAGCACTAGCCAGATTTTCAGGCTGAAGTTTTTTAAGACTGGCTACTTTTAAGCAACATTAAAGCAAAAAGTAGTAAGTATTCCTATATTCTTCAAACATCTCTATGCACAGCCTAGAACCTTAGATTGCTAAATGCCCCCCTTCTTTGTTTGGCTTCTAAAGTGATCAAAGCTCAGTAGTAAGTGAGGATCTGTTGACAAAGCCACTAAGTCAAACAAAATTTTAGAATTAAAAAGGAAGACGTTTCTGTTCAAAGAGAATGCCAAGCCTAAAGTGACAAGTTGTTGCTTAAAATCTAATAGTTATCTCTATGGGAGGATTAGAGGTTCAAAATATCTTCCCTTACTGCTGCTGATACCAGACTAAAGAGTTTAATATGGAATCTTTGAAATGTCTTCTGACCAAGTGTCCTTCATTTGGTGGATGTGACATGAAGCTCACGTTCAGCGTGGAAAACAATCACATACCTTTAAACCAGAGTTGCATGTGGCGCTGATTGCAGGTCTTTACTGGACTGCTTAGACACAGAGAGAAATGAATGATTCTACAGCTATTTTCTAAAATTCCTTTTGGGAATCAGTCATTAAGGCCATTCAGTCGTGCTAACTCTGGTTCATGTAGAGACATCATGTGATTATTTAAGCCATAGGTCTGGAGAGTTGGTATATGTCAAATAGTTTGACATGAAAAGAAGAAGATTCAAGTTACAATCCATACACAGGATTCACCCGAAAAAAATTTTTTTAAACTAGTTCTTGTCCAAATGATCATGGGATTTTATTTAATATTTCATAATGTAACCTTAGACAGTTTTTCAGATGATGTTTCCCATGATTTCTGGGTAATTGAAATATCATAATTTATGTTTCAATAATCCTTCAGGTATTTAAAAAGATACCAGGCTGTCATCCCTTCCAGCCTAGTGGCACTGTAAGGCAGGCAGACTTATTTACTTGTTTCATGTTTTGACTTGGCATATACTAAACTACCTGCAGTCTGCAGAATATATTACTTTCCAAATGGTACAGTGCCAGCAGTCTATTCCAGGTGTACAAGGAATCAATATTAATTAACTTAAATCTATACATATATATATTTATATCCAGTTTACTCATCTTTTAATCTTTTTGGTTATTCTGAAGACAGCATGTCAGTTCGATTCTAGTTTACATGCACAGTGTTCCTGATACCTTCTAGTATCCCCGTATACATTAAAAAATCATAAGGCTTGCTAATAACAGCTTTAGTCAGCAGCAATGCCTGTGATAAGTTGCTGACTATTATTCATGAACATATATTTCATATCATACTCTTTGTGTGGAAATTTTTGCAAATGGTATTATCAGGCAGATAAAAGTACTTCCTAACATCTTAAGGCAAACTATATATAAATGAATATTTTCCTTTGCATAATGTAGCTCATGTTAGTTAGTGGCATTCTTGATGCCAGGCATAAATCCTGAAAGTAGATCTCATGGGACAAAAGGTGGATTCAGTATTCTTTCTAAGGGAGCTTTCAGGGATTTGCAACAAGGCCTGCCGACTTTAGAGAATAAACTACTAGCCATTGTCTATCTGCAAACACACATTTGTCTCTGTGGTTTCACTATCTTGTTGCTCAATTTATATTTACAATATATGTCTGGCTATAAAAATTGGAGAAAACAAAGCAATAGGTTCTGGAGCAGAAACAAAAACAAAACAAAACAAAACAACAACAAACCTCGAAGGCAGAAGAGGCAAGTTCTATTTATTTTTAAAAGAAGTAATAGTTTTAATAAGTGAATTACTTTAGAAAAACTGTGGGGTGTTTTTGAAGCAAATTGAAGATCGATAGAGTTTGACAAGGGCATGAACTTATCATTTGTTTTACTAAGATAGTGCTGGACCATAGCATAGGCATTCCTGCTGAGCAATAGTTAGCCACATAACAAAATCCTACTCAAGAGCAATATTATAAAAGCCATCGTTCAGAGTAAGGAGAGAAAAAAAGTTTTTGGTAGTACCAATTAACATGATAAAGAAATAAAACAAAAATTAGAAGAAACCAGACATAAAAGCATTCATATTCATGAGTCTATCTGAAGCACAAAGCAGACTAAACTTATCTACACTAGTAGAGAGAGAAGATGGCTGTTATTAAAAGAGGAGACAGTGTGTTCATGCACATCATAAGAAGAGAATTTTCAAGACTGGTACCGTTCTGACTTTATTTTGATGCTAATCTCACAAACCTGTTTAGCTTCTGGGATGAAGATAGATTTATTTGACTCTACTGACATGATCCCTGAATGCAGAATTTAAAAAGTATATTTAGAGTACAAGAAGAAAAGGAAATGTCAGAAAAGCTGAAGTAGACCAAGAGCTGCAGCAAATGCTATTAATATTTACAAAATTTAAGCAAAGAGTAGCTGTTGTGTTAAGTTGGAGGAATGAGAAAGGCATGATGCTTTCACATTGCTTTGCTTGGTAGCAGAAGCATCACATAACAGAACAAGGACCTCACAGAATATTTGTCCAGAATATATTTCTGTATGAACAGTGCTGATATCAAACACTGACCCTATTCTTTTTAATTTATTTTGACAATATAACTTGTTACTGTCCATAAAAGTGTTGGAGACTTCTTATACTTCACATTTTCACCAAATAGTATCAGAAACTCTAAAAAATTATACAAAAATGGGTGCTCAATTTTTTTTTTTTGGAGATGGAAGAAAATTGAATCTTGGTTGACTATCATTATTCAGAGTATTCTTCAAGGTGAGAATAAAGAACACAAAAGACATAGTCAGGAAGACCTGCTTCCCTTTGTTTTCTGTATCTATAACCTAGATTTTTATGGTAATTTATTAAAGAACAAAGCACTGAACTTGATAATGTATTTTATCCTAATTAATAAGATCTTTGAATATTAAAAAAAGTAGATGTCAGACTGAAAATGTAGACTACCTGAAAAATTGAGAATTGTCTTTCTTTGAGTCTCATTTTCTTAGTTCAAGGGCAGGCATATTTCTTTCAAAAGCCCAGAAGGAAGGATATCCCACCCTCACTGCCTCTTTTTATTTTATATGCTAGTAGTATATAAAATACTACTAGTAGTGTTCAGTACTAGTAGAGTCCATAGACCATGAGCCCAGGTTAAAAGCAAATACTATTGATCTGCTAAAGGAACATAGCAGTCACATGACACCTAATGACATTTTGCTAGACCCATATATTAGTGTCTCACTCAGGCATCATCATAAAAGCTTCCTCCTGAAGGAGATGGGAGCTAACACAGACTCACATATGAGCAAGGTGCAGAGAGTGAGGGACTTTAAAACACTCAATTCTATATGGATTGTCTTCATCAAATTTCTCCCCTCAGGGGTCAAGGAGCTATGTGGAAGAGGATCCAAGATATGTCTTTCTATTTTCAAATTTAATTTAATGTAGTTTATGTACTTTTTCCTTAGCTTTACATCCTGCTCACTTCCTCCTTCCCAGCCACCCGCCCCCCCCCCACACACAATCTTTCACCATCCCTCTTCCCATTCTCCTCTGAGCAGGTGGTGCCCCACTGGGTATCCCTTCACCCTAGCAATTCAAGTCTCTGCTAGGCTAGGCACTTCCTCTCCCACTGACAAAGCAGATCAACTAGAAGAACATATCTCACCCTCACATACAGGCAACAACTGGGATAGATTCCCCCCAAAGGGAATAAGAACTGCACAAGAAGACAAACAGAAGAGAATGAAGAGGATCTAGGAAGAAAGGAGGGCATAAAACTATGATCAGAATATACTGGATTAAAACAAAACCATTTTTCTTCCAATAAAATAATTTCCAGCATTATGTCATTAAATATAAATAGAGCGCCATTACAAAAATAGTAAAGTTACCAAAATCCTCTAGCAGAAAATATCAATCCATTGAGTGTTTACAGGGACAAGAAGTCCGATCCATGTTGGTATAAATAAAAAAAAGATGCAAGCACATTTGAAGGCAGTTTTGAAATCTTTCACAAAGCCGTGTGTCATCTTACCATATGTCAAAGTACTCACATGGGATATGGGAATTTATATGTAAACAAACCTTAATGAAAATGTACTTATAAACAAAAATGACTACACAGATGTTTACAATAGGTTCAGTTGTGTTGTCATCTCAACATCACAAAAGACCTGGAAGTGATTTCACTGTACTTCAAAATAAAGTGAGAACTATGCTAACAGACACGGTGGAAGATTATTTAGCCACAAAAAGCACCAAAACATCTAGCCAAGTAAAATAATGCTTGAATCTTAAAATTACTATGTAAAATGTTCACATCAAAATGATTCCTCAAACAAGACATTGTATGGAATCTCAAACTTGGTATAGTGGACAGATGAACATAAGCAGTAATAAAGTTCATTTGCAGTTCTCTGGCTCTGTTTTCTAAATTGCAAAAATTAAAAAAATGCTATGGTAGCTTTCAAATTTTGTGGCTGAAATAGAATTGGCTATCACTATTTAATATTAATTATCATTGACTTATAGAGTAGTTATTTATTATCCTGGCCTTAAGCTAAAAGCATTGCTCTGGATTTTAAAACATTATCATAAACACTTCAAATCTTATTACAGAAGGTTTTAACTTTTTAAAAAGTTTTATGTTTATTTGATGTCTATGTGTGTACAAATGAAAATAAATGTGTGTATCACATGTGTGCCTAGTGTCTACAGAGGGCAGGAGAGGGCATCTAATCTCTTTGAACTAGAGTTTCAAATGGTTGTGAACCATCCTATGGTGCTAAGAGCCAAATCGAGGTTCTTTGCAAGTGCTTTTCACTGCCAAGCCATCTTTCCAACCCCAAAGCCTTTAACTTTATTTGTTGATCTCCCTCAGTGACCTCAATGTCTTTTCTGAACTCAGCCTACAGTTGTTATTTGTAAAGAATCACAATGGCTATAAAATGATGAGGCTCTGAAGGGTCTGACATGGATATAAAGGCTCCTCTTGTGCTTCTAACAAAATGAAAACTGAATAAAATCCTCTCCAGTAATGGCACAAGTGTGATTCTGCTCACTGTGAAGTTGAGTCCAGAAACAAAAGAAGCAACTCCATCCTGACAGAATGAGAAAGGCATCTGAGTGCACGTATTACCCAGAATCCATATGCTCCCACACACAGTCTTGTGTAGTAACTATGTTTTGTCTTTTGTCAGGATAACTAATTACATGATAAGAAGACATGTAGCATATTTTAAATCTCTTTCTCCATAAGTCTACAGAGCTATCTTTATTTTTCATTCACTTAACATCTTGAATATCTTCTTTATTATTCTTATCTATTAATCTGTGTGTTTATCTATGCTTGTTGCATCCTGTCATATAAATCAATAATGTTATTTTTCTCTACATAAAATTTCTAAGAGACAAGACAATAAAATTATGCCTCAAAACTATAAAAGCATGAATGCTAATCAACTGAAGAATAAAAACACTTGGACCTAAAATTTTGTACTAAAATTGGATATCAAATTTAAAGAAATAATATCTACTTATATTCATAGAGGCTGTCTAAAACCTCCATTACTATGAGAGGCGAGGGTCCTGGGAGAGTATGTCAAAAATATATTGACAATGGTGTCTGATGCTCATTTTCAGCCAAGATTTCAGAATTTCACAGATGTATGCTTTAGTGCTGCCCTGACATGCAGCTGATTCATTTTCCTCCCAGACAAATTTGGGAAAAAGCTGACTCTGTGAGCTGTCCTTCTCCAAATCCTCTTAATTCACGAATTTTTAGAACCTCTTTGGAACAAATAAAAATAATCCTGAAATACACTGTGAGTGTTCATGCCAACTCACAGAGCTCTCGACACACGCATCCTGAATATCCATTATAGAATCAACACACATGTTGTATTATATCTAAAGGCAAAGTTGTAAAAGGAAGTTTACAAAGATGAGTTCATGGTTAAGAGCATCCCCTATCTTGCAGAGGATAAGGGTTCAGCTCCCATCAACCATGGTCAGACGATCTGATGTCTTCTTCTGTACACATGTAGCATACAAGCATACAATCACATAAATGCACACATGTACACAGATAAAGAACATTTTTAATTAAAATTAAACAAGAGAATTTCAGAAGAAATTCAGATTCATAGACTGTTTGAGTAGAACCCCACCTAGGATGTCAAACTCCTCTCTATGTCATAAACTTTTTTTGGAAATACAATTCTGTGGTAGATGTAGGTTTGCTGGCATTATTACTCCAAGTACCAACAATTAAGTAGGTGTCTCCTGTCTCTTAGAAGGCTCATAGTGGACCTGGATGAAGGTTTGGCCATAGAAAAGATTTTTAAGTACTGTAAATTTTGGTGCCACTATAATAACATAACATTTCAAGAACGACTGTGTCACTGAAACAAAATTATATGTCTCAGGGTGATAATCATCATTTCTTGCTCTTCGATTCTTTTTTTTTTAATCTGTTCACTTTTTTTTAAAAGATCACTGTAATAAATTTTTATTTATATAGTACAATAAAAAGTTGCCATAATTACATTTCTTGAAATATCACAGTTTGTTTACTAATATTGAAATGATCAAAATAATGCAAAACCATATATAACACAGACACATAGGAATACATCCAAAGGCTATATCTTAGAAAATATTTATCACAGTGTTGGATAAGAAGATGTACATTAAACAATGAAGTGGTGATTATGTACCATTTGTAAGAAATGACAAATGCCAGTTATACTCTGGTGTAAATGTGACAGTGGTGGTGAGGAAGACTCCTGTTGTAGTTCCAGAAGAGCTAACATTTACAGAGCACTCATGCATGCCAGATGTTGTGTTAAGTTTGGCAAATACCAGATCACTGGAGCATGAATATATTATTGTGATGTGAGTACTTTGTTAGCTCATTCCCTATCAAAGAGGAAACAGGGTAAGAAAAAGTAATTCTTGATGCCCCAGCATAGGGGAATGCTAGGGCAATGGGGCAGGAGTGGGTGGGTGGGCAGGGGAGCACCCTCATGGGGGTAGGGGGAGGAGTGTGGGATGGGGGGTTTTGGAAGAAGAAACCAGGAAGGGAGATGTCATTTGAAATGGAAATAAACAAAATAACCAATAAAAATTTAAAAAGAATTTGTTAATATATCTCCATAGTTGGATGGATAGATAGATAGATAGATAGATAGATAATAGATAGTGTATATATTTGTATTATCTATTATAAATATTTCATATATATGATCAGCACTTAAGATTTGTTAAAATTTTATTAAAGATTTGTTAAAAGGATTTGTTAAAGATTTATCCCTATATCACTACAGAGACACAGACAGGGATTTGAAATCTGTTTTCTATAGATTTATTTTTTTTTTTGGATTCTTGTATATGTACTTATGAATATGTTTTGTAGCATATTTTCTTATGTAAGAGAAAAGCAACATAAGCATTTTATTGCAACATTAAGATAACTCAAATTTACAAGCATTCTACCAAGCAAGGAGAGCATCAAAAGGAGGAAGAAAATAAAAGAAAAACAAAAAGAATTATACTCATTAGCTCCTGCTTTGCATGGAGTTAGAAACTGGGCTTAATTTGCTACCTAGAGAGACTGACCTGATTGCATGGCTCATATAGAGCTATCTCAACAGTGTTGCCTCTTCACATGGATATTGTTAATAGTGAGTCAAGTTTTAATTTAGTTTTAATCCTCTAAAAGTCTAAGTCAAATTACAGTAGAACTGTGAACAGGGGAAGAGACTTCTAAACCAAAGGAAGACAACAAAGCATGCCAAGGAACACTCATGGATCACTACAGAGATACAGACAGGGATTCAAAAATCTGTTTTCTGTAGATGTATTTTTTTGGATTCTTGCATATGCACTTATGAATATGTTTTGTAGCATGTTTTCTTATGTAAGAGAAAAGCAACATAAGCATTTTATTGCAATTATTAACACTTAGAAAACAAATGAAGAATCATCATGTTTTCTTGTTATGTCATTCTTATGACATTTTATTGAGCAGTTAGTAGAAATTCAGCTACTTAAAAAATTGCAAAGACAATCAACAAAGGGGATAAAACCTACTAAAAACAGCTAACATCCCATGGAGACATACCTTGAAACAAGAGTGTATGTAAAGCTGTTGACACAGGGCTAGAATTAATTAATGAATTGTACTTACAATAGGACTGTTTTCAAAGTCACGGGAATGCAATTTTTCTATGAAATGCAAAATGAAAATCCCCTAAACTCTTCATGCTATGTTTGATTATATATTATGAACTGAGGTTTGGACCATGGACTTTAAAATCTAAACGGTTAGCAGTAGGAGTTTAACAATGTAAGAGGTTAAAAAAAAACTACTAAGAATTCTGCAGATAATATTAAGGATGAGTTGCATGCTTCTATCCAATACAGTTTTTTAACAAGAAAAACTTGTCACCCTAAAATTGAGGCAACTCTGAACACATATTAGTGCAAAAATGATGACTCAAGATATCCCTATTACAAAATTTACACAAGTAAACAATGTTTATAACCTCATATTTTTTTTTCATCAAGCTTGGTTTCATCCACCATGGAGAAATAACGTAGTACCTCTTGAAAGACTAATATGTTTTAAGAGAAATGTCATGAAGAGCATACATGTTGTTCTGATGAGTTCTAAGCCTTGGACAACTGTGGGAGAGCTACTGAAACAGAAAACAATAAATTAGGAATTAACATTGGATTTCTTATGTTTAAATTATGCTTTATGTGTGCATGCTTACATGTTTTCAGATATACAAGCGAATGTTACAATTTTTGCTTGCTATTTTACTCTCTTCCCCAGTTTCTGCCTTTGCCTTTTGCTATGATTGTGTGTGTGTGTGTGTGTGTGTGTGTGTGTGTGTGTGTGTGCGTGTGTGTACAGGTATTATGCCATCTCCACATCCTTAAGGAAGATTTAGCTTCTTTATGCAAAATAGAAATGGAATGTTCACTCTGTCCTGAGGTTTTGAAACTACAGCTGTTATTGCCATTCACATCAGGTACACCAGCTGGATATCTTTTGAAATTGTTTATTTCATTCCTCATGATTTTCTGCCCATGTTTTCCTAAAGAATTTCAATTTTGCTCATCTCTCTGAATCAGAGCTGGCAAAAAAATATAATCAGATCCATCAAGATATGTTTTCCCCCTTTTCACTTTGCATCATTCCTTTAGAAAACAATGCTGCCAGATTCTTAAAAAGATTGCTCAGAGAGAGAAAAAGAGATCACAAAAGTAAGCCACACACTCCAGATTATAAAAATAGGTGCAGAAGCTTCCGACAGTTTGTCAGGACACAGCATCCTTTGATCTTTTGAGCATGTAATGTTTCTTTAATTATTAAAAAAAAGTGTGAATCTTTTCAGTTATTACATTGGATACAAACTTTATTTGGGGCTACAACATGTACTACTCAATGAAAGAATAGCAACCTAATCCATGCAAGCTGAGTTCAGTATAGTTTGCAATTCACTTCTTAGAAATGACAAATTTCTCTATTTAGTTGCATGCTAATCTAACATGTGACTTTGCATAGAAACAAAATGCATTCTCATTAAATGTGTGTTTTCAAGCCCTTTATTGAGTAAAGTTGCTGTATGGATGCAGAGTTTTTTTAAAAAAAACAATGAGTTGTACGATCATAGAAATTTCTAAAATGCAATAATAGCAGATAATATGAAATAAGAAAAATCATGTTAATATTTTAAGGGCCAAAATAACAATATATATTCAACTTAAATTCAGAATTTGTCAAACATATTAAACTTTTTGCATTAAATCTATTTATATATTTTTTCTTTTTGTGAGAATTGACCCTTCTCTCTGTCTTTGTTTCTTTCTTCCTTCCATCCTTGCTTCTTTCTTTCTTTCTTTCTTTCTTTCTTTCTTTCTTTCATTCATTCTTTTTCTTTCTTCTTTCTTCCTCTCTCTCTTTCTTTCTTTCTTCCTTTCTTTCTAGTTCAAGAAGCCATCAAAGGTTGCTTTTTGTGAGAATATGTAAGTGTACTTTAATATATAATTTTAAATGTTGATGTACATATGTTTTATAATAACAGTACAATAGATATAGATAGGTACTGATGCATACTTCCTTGCCAGTATTACTATTTCTTAAAACAACAGAATTTCACACTTTTATAGTTCCAGAATCTGAAATCATAGTGTTCGTAGGCACAGGTTTCTCTGGAGTCCTTTTATGTCCTTTCTAGTTATTTCTTAGCTTCTGATAGCACAGCACATGTTTCTGCCTCTATCTGTACATGGCTTTCCCTAAATACATCTATATCTTTGCAAAGCCTTTATGAAATAGTTAGTTATATTTGTACGCAAACCAATATGATACGGACTAAACTTATAATATCCATAAACATCTTTTTAAGTAAACCTATTCTCTTAATTTCTGACTTTTAGAAACACAATTCAACCCTGCACAAATGAGTAAAATGTGTGTGTGTGTGTGTAAGCATATACATATCCCCAAAAAACTCTTCAGATCCACCTTACTCACGAAGTTTGGAAACAAAGATACTCTAACAACAATAACAACACTACAATCTAGTTTCTGTTATTGAATATCTTTGTATAGACTTCTAATTTCCTGACTGAACTAAACCCACAAAATAAGTCTCAAAAACTTTGTTGGCCAAGAAAGTAAAAATTGCAGAATAATCAGGATCAGCAGCTTCAAGATCATACCATATTCTTGCTGAAGATAATCTGAGCATTATAGTAAATATTTTAAATAATTGTAATGACTTACTAGATAAAACACAAATCTAAATAATCATATTAGTTTAGTACATTCATAAGTAAATGAATATGAAGAAAAGAACGTTCTACCCATAATGTCACTAGTATGCCACATAATGTCATAATGTCTCCTCAGGAGAGAACTGAAAAAATTTCCCTGATTGCATTTCCTCATGCTACTAATTAATTCAGCCATGAAATGTATTGATGTGAAAATTTGTTGTTCATAGTTTGATGACAAATAAGATATTTATGAAGGCTCAAAGCATTGAGCATATAAACAAAAGAAGAGCGTTACATGGGGCACCTCATCAGCAGAGTGATCAAAGTTATTGTCACCAATAAAGGAAAAAATAGGGCACCTCACAAAAGTCAGTGTTGCTGTATCTTGGGATGTATTTTCAAAAGGCATATTCTGTTTTCAACCAAATAAAAAACTGACAACATTTCAGAACTGCTACAAATTATTTTTCTTAATTGTGTAACATAAAGGTCATGTCAAGGAAGAGAGGACTGCAGAAATCTTACAGAGTAATGTGGTCTCATGCATGTTTGGCCCTAAAGAGGTCACTCTTTAGCACAAAAGGACATGTTTTAGACAGGTAGGAAACTGTGTGAGGCCTCTGCATCTAGCAGCAAATGTATGTCAGTATCCAGTTCCTGAGCTTGAGAGTGGTGTTATTATAGTATATAATTAAATCTATGTGAGGGCTTACTAACGTAGTGGATAAGGAGGCAAGACAGCAGCATCTTACTCTTTCATGTTACAGCAAAGATGTATGGTTGATACCTAGTGTTTTCTCATAAGACTTAATCTGTTGAGTTAAAATTAAAGATACCAATGATCACAAATGAGTTTATGTACTTATGCACTTTTCTTCAAAAGAAGCTCTACGTCTTTATCATAAAAGGGGAACTTAACAAAGATTCATTATCTAAATATAAAGAGGAGAGAAATAAATGAACACAATGATGCATTAATAATTTAATAATTGTATCACTTTTTTCTTTAAACTGAGTCATTGTCCAATTTCCTATAGTGTAGTTGCTTCCATTACATCTTACATTCCATCTTAGATGGGAAAACCCTGGAAACTCATGGGATGTGACTTTTCTAAAAGGCATATTTCCCAAATCATTTTCTAAATTTTTCAAAGAATTTCTTTCACTGCCAACAGAAACGGAGTCCACTACATTCATTTTCTTTTGCATTTGTATCTAATTCACTAGCAGTACTTCGGCCCTTGCCATTCACCACAGAGATCTTTAGAGATGTTTATTGTTATCTGAATTCCTGTGTGCTGTATTAGTCTTACATTTTTAAAGTACTTACATTTCTATCTTGGTAACTGTAATATCTCACTCCAAACTTTTTTTTTTGCAACTTTCCTGTCACATCTTTTATTTAATTTGCAAAGCATACTGACCTCAAAAGCTCTCTCACCTTAGAAGAACATTAACTATGGTAAATGTGCAGCATAATCATTGGTGTCATATAAACAAAATTCTCTAGAGATATTATTAGAGATCAGTAGAGCATGATGGTTGACCCACTGGAGGTAGTGCCAGATGTTTAAGCTTAAATACACTCTCCTTACTTTAATATCTGGCTTTATAAGAGTGATTTTATCTTGTTTTTTGCTTAAAATTAATAAAGACCAGTGAAATTAATCTCTGTACTAAAATCACAGTACTAGTGCAGAAATTACAAGGAGTTAACATACACGATATTGAAAGGATAACATATCAATGGATTGTTTTTGCTTTTAAAGTATTACTTGGCTGCAAGGTAGTGGAAAAGATATGTATGTTAATCAGTGATTCTCCCACTGTGGGCCTCAACCCCTTTGGGGGTAGGGGTCAAATGACCCTATAACAGGTGTTGCATATCAGATATCCTGCATATCAGATACTTATATTGTGATTCATAAAGCAGCAAAATTTCAGTTATGAAGTAGCAAGAAGAATGATTTTATGTTTTGTTTGGAATTATCACAGCATGAGGAACAGTATTAAAAAGTCACAGCATTAGGAAGCTTTAGAACCACTATCTAGTATTTTGAAGCTTCATAGACAATAATGGAAACAACACCCCAGAGTCCAAATTCTACCTGCTCTCAAGTCCCCTTCGTGCCCTTCGGGTTTTTTGTTTGTTTGCTTTGTTCTTTTAAACAAATTAATTTCATACTAGCATGTAAATGTGTAGAATAATTGTCATTGAACAAGTTTTCATTGACCAAGGTATTCTCCATGCTTGCAAAATTTTATTGAATGATACTGTTACAATGAAATCACAATAGCTTGATTGTAAAAAAAAAAAAAGAAAACAAAAGAAAAAGAAAAAAGAAAAGAAAAAAATTAAAAAAAAAACCTTGTTTTTATTGGACATCCGTTCTATTTTGAGCCACATAGTTAGTAGTTTGATAGTTGACATTCTCCAAGCACACTTCCAGCTAGGGCTTCGTACATACCCTAGGCAGATAAAGTGTTCCTAAGTTAGAAGTTTTAACAGTCTAACAATTGGAACTTACTAACTCCAGAATCAATTTATAAAGCAAATAGAAAGTTTATTGCACCTCAGTCCAGATCTCGACTAACATTTATAGTTTAAAACTCCCTAACTCAATATACAATAACATTAAGCTACATACTAACCATTTGAAGTAAAAAAGTATGGCTAATTCTTAACTTAAAAATAACTTCAGTTTCCACTGTTAAAATAAGTCTGACATGCATATCCTTATACAACTTTGCTACAGAAGCAAATTATTATGAATTCTGAAATTCTCTGTAGAATATAAAGGAACCATGTCTCCAGTTTCCAATTCAGATATTTCTAAATTAATTTGGCTGCCATTAGGGTAAATGTGTGTGTGTGTGTGCGCGCGTTTTATCTTGACATCTTGTCAACTGGCAAGTAATTCTCAAACATCACATTTGTTTCCATTAAGTATTGGTACATTTCTCAATGAGAGTTTTATTTGTCACTCTCTGTTCAATGAAATCACTCAGTTTTTACTGGCATTCCTTAGGGCATACGGGGGCAGTGCTGGCATTTGTATAATAGCAAAGGAAGAAGAATGAAAGAAGAAAGGAAGTGAGGGAAGAGATGCTATAAAAGACAACAGTGGTAATCAGGAGAGAGAGGAGATAGTATCTGACCTTCATCCTAGTAGTCACCTTCATGAGAAGTGGAGGGAATAATTCACACTTGGCAATAAAACAGCATAGCTGCCTCTGCTTACATGAACCAGAGGAGCTAGCATCCAACAAAAAACAGACACCCACAGCCTAAATACAAATAGGAAAGTACTAAGGTAAGGTGAGGAATGCATTAATATAGATAATTTCACCATCACTAAAGCAAGCAATAATGGTACATGAATTCTTGTCAAGCATTCCTTTACTTTGTATTTGAGCATTGGAGTCATTAATCGATCTCCATAGCTATGAATAGGGCTGTCAGTTTAACCTGTCAATATTTTACAATCAACCCCTGAATAAAGAATGGAATCTAGACTCAAATCTGGACTGATAACCTCAACAAATTCTCTGTGAATTTTGGAACACTTCTTACATAATAAGGATTGAAATTTTTTTGTGTATATGTACAATATGTGTATGTGTGCATATAAACATTTGTATATGTATATGTAAAGATTACCTAATTCTATCCTTTTATAATAAATATTCCTTTATAAAAAATAATGATAGAATACATGTATACATATATACACAGTGGTACACATACACATGATATTCTGTAGTGAATAACTTTTTACAATTTTCATAGATAAAAATAACATGTCATTTTTCTATGTATCTGACATTTTCCCAGCATATGTAAAAGGCAAATTATTTACATAAACTAAAAAGGCATTCTCTGATACATTTATAGTCAACAGATATAGCACTGAGCTTAAGAGAGAGAATGTAGCATGGGACAATTACAGTTTCCTTGTATACCGTTTGTACTTAATTAAGCATGGTCTGTGTACAGAAGGTGTTAGTAATTCCATTTTTCTAATATGTCTTAATAAAATCTAAATAAAAGGAGAAATTGGATAAGGACTAGACGAAACGAGATCTAAAAGAAAACACAATCACATAGAATTTCTTACTTCCTGCCTGTGCTTCAGAATTTAAAAACTGTTCAAAGATGGAGATGTTTTCACTGCTTGTGTACTTCATTTTTACGGTGGTGCTGATGGAGGAGTGGTACATTACAGCTAGGAGTTCATAAAAGTTTCTCCAAGCAAACATGTCATTTTGGGCATCTATAGAGCAACGATTCAGTTTCGATGAGCAAAAAAATAAATAAATAAAAATAGAATTCCTCTCACAAGAAGTAGATAAAATGGATTCCTGCCAGAAGAAATATATGGGTAAGATATGAAGAACTGAAATCAGTTCTGATTTGCTGCTGAAACGGGTGTTCTGCTGCAGTTTTATTATAGGCTGCTCAGGAACAGGATATCAAATGGCTATAAAGCCATCAAAAACTCACTGGCTAAAGAGTTTGGGCAGTTTTAGTTAATGGAAGAAATAAACAAGCTATGGAATGCATGGAAGATTTTTCCCATTGCACATGTAAACATTAATTACAAGGTTAGAATATTTCAGTATACTGTTAGGCAGACTACTGAGATTATCTGTTGGCCGACACTGGGGTCTGATCTAGAACTACTCAATCTAAGAGTGAAGTTACATGATTCATTGAGATTTCACTAGAGAATGTCCAGACCTAAATAGAGTATATATACCACATGTCTCCTACAAAGGCTCCAAGATCATGAAGAAGAGAAAGCAAAAAGATTATAAAAGTAAGAGATGGTAGATGGCTATAAAGAAATGGTTCCTCCAGGATACAGGTGGGGAGATGCACATATAAATTCATAGTCAATGTGATGGTGTACACAGCTACTGTGCTAGTCTAAAGTCAGTCAAATCACAACATAAAGATGGAAGACAGGCATGAAGGTCCACCTCTACACGAGTTCATAGTTGCTTTTCTTGACTTCTGGAAGAAGAGAGTCAGTTTCTTTTAAAAGTGTATCCCCAGATAAATTATTAATTTTCAAATGAAAGACCACTAATCCAACAATATTTTGATAGGATACTTTGGTCTTGATGAGGAAAAGAAAAAAAAGTAAAAAATTCACAAAGTTAGGTGGAAATTAAGGGGAGTGAATTTGGGATATAGGGGCAAATATGGGTGAATATTACCAAAGCAAGTTTTACAAAACTCTTAAAGAATTAATGAACAATTTTTACACTATGTCAGCTACAACTGTATAAGAATACACTACTGCAAATTGTGAAAGAAAAGGAAAACTTGACCAATGTCTTTCAGGTTTTATGTAGGGTTTCAATTTGTAGGACATAGGAAATTGTGGAAATCTAGATCAGAAACTATAAGAGTCAAGAGTCAATATTATTCTTGGTTTTCATTGGAACTTCCAGTTGAAAACCTGTGAGCATATAAAATGTTGGTTTAAGCGGGCAGATGAAATAGTAAATTCTTGGGTTTGAGGCACTTATTATTTTGTTTGATTTTTTCTGGTATGTTTTTTTCATTTTCTCTCTTGTCATTTTTTCCCCTTCTCTAGTTTATTTGGCCTTGTTGGTTACCAAATATCCTTAAATGCAATTTGAAATAACCTAAGTTACATACTTCACATACAAAAATCACGTTAGTGATGCTGCATTTTAAATTTTGGATCCTTCCTCCTGACTTGTCTGGGAAGAAAGCGATCTAAATATTTCCCTTTATACTGAGTAGTCTGAGACTTTAGGGGATCCTTTATGAAAGTATGGGTTAAAAATACATATAATCAGAGCTACAAGAGGTGTGAAATGAAATTTATTTCAAGAATAAAATCTTGAAAGCATATTGTATTGTTTTTATGTAATAAATGCATCAATGATTCAAAGAAGGTAGGAGTGAAAGTTGGTAGAACTGACTTCTAGAAACCATGCACTTACTGTCAATTACCCATAAAATAGAAAGTCACTGGTAAACGTGACTATATATCCCACCTTAGACTCATTCCATTCAATCTGGCCATCATCTGATTGTCTCTAGTTTTAAATATTTTCCTATGCCTCTGTGTACTACATCTACATGAGAATATACACAAACAAATAGTTAAACATGAACCAAATAGCATTTGGATTAAGTTGGCATGTCAGAACAAATCTTGATAAATCTGTCTCAGTGACAATCCTTGTCTTTGACAGGAATGCAAATAGGCCTATTGAAACAGTGCCACATAAGAAGCTCTATTTTAATAAAACCCCTTCCTCTGTCAGTCTCTATCACTAAGGGTCTAAAGCTATTGGGCTGTGCAACTTGCACCAAGGAAGGGGATTTAAAAATTCAAATGAAAGAGAAGTAGGAAATAAATGTCTTTTATTCAGCAACATACCAGACCTGATGCTAGGAGCTATCTGAAAGATGACCCTTAACAAGTCTGAGAAATTGGAAGCATACATACCCAAAATGGACATCTCTGGAACAGTAGCATGATAAGGTCCATTGAGAAACTCAGGTGCATTGTCGTTGATATCTTGAACCTTAATAATAAACTCAGAAGGAGGCTCAAGAGGCTTGTTTGTCTCCCAGTCCACTGCCTGAGCTGTTAACGTATACTCAGCCTTTTCCTCTCGGTCAAGTCTTTTGATAGCATGGATATCTCCAGTTATATCATTTATTTGAAAGATTGTGCCAGCTCCATCACCCGATAGGATATACTTGATTTTTTTGCTCCCAGGATCCAGATCTGTGTGTAACTAAAATGAAAAGTAGCAGAAGTTAGTTGTGGAGACAGCTAAATTATCTTCGAAATTATTTAAATGACTCTTGCTTGTGTATCGAATTAATTCTTTTTACACTACTTTCTCAGTCTCTGCTAAGCAGAGCTGTACAAACAGTATATACATTTGCATTCACAGCATGTTACAATAAAATATAATGAACTTCATCTAGACCAGCTTTTATAAAGTGCTCAAATTTGTTTAATATAAGGTTGCATGGTTTCAAAATGATGAGAAAGTTTAGAGAGCACAAAATTGCATGTATGGTTTTTGAATTATTGATACGATACACGTACACAATCACACACACACACACAAGCTGTCAGTGCTATCTTTTGTGAAGTATAATGAGACAAAAACCATTATCCAGGTTTAATGTAAATATATTAAATTTTATTTAAAAATGAATTTTTTAGTAGGAGATATTAAAACCAGAGGGCCAATATGACTCATAAACCCTGCAGAGTTTATATCTGATAAGATCAAATGGAGTAGGCCAATAGTTTGATCAGATTGCTGCTGTACTTATGCCAAAAAAAATCAACAACTCAACTTCTATACTTAAGAATTTCATTTCTTTCTTTAATTCGCAAGAATTTTTACAGTACAGGAAATGATTCCCACATTATAGAAAAAAATATTAATGATAGGATACAAGAGAACATTTTTGAGGAAAATAATGGAACTTTATGGAAAGTGGCAACTGTTCAATAGGAGTTCAGATCCATCACAGATTGCATCAGTGAGCATCAATTTAACAAAGTCTTTGATTTTTAAATATAAAGCAAAACCTTGGCCTTACACATCTATGCAAGTGCTGAGTATGGCAGAATTCTTCCTCGGATTGGGTTACTTCCTAAAGCCTTGCTATGAAGGTATGTGCCTAGTCTTATTGCACCTTGCTATGCTGTATTCAGTTGCTATCACTGGGAGGCCTGATGTTTTCTCAAGGTAAATGGAGGAGTAATGGATCTGAAGGAGAGGGAAAGTGGGGAGAAGAGTGAAAGGAAGGGAGACTGCAGTAAGGATGCATTGTATGAGAGAGGAATAAATAAAAATAATCCTTAGAGTTTGTTCATAACAGAAAGTGATGAGTGGTCTGCTATGTGGTTTTCCCCCATGAAAAAACTTGGTAGATTCCCCTATGTAGCTTCCTTATTTTAAAAAAAAAATCAACAACAAACATAACTCCTCTTCTAGGAAATCTGATGGCCCTATTTTATCTTCACAGACACAAGGCAGGTATAATGTTCACATACATATGCCCAAGCAAGCATTTATACACATAAACCAAAAATAAACAGATCTAAATAAATGTACATTCTTTTTCGAATCTTGCTTTTGTAAAAGAAATGACTTAATGTTGCAAAATAATGCTTAAGTGCACATATTTTTGTTTAACTTGACTGCATATCTGCCAATACAGCCCTAAGTTTTTTGCACCTAGAGATATAAAGTATTTGTTTCTTTAAAAGTAGGTGTATTTTTGGCTTAGTCTCTGGGAACTCTGCGTCCCAGTTATTTGACACTTGTTCTTCTCCGGTTGCAATCCTCTTCAGTCTTTCCTCTAACTCTTCCATACTGGTCTCTGGCATCAATCCAATGGTTGGCAGTAAGTATCTGCATTTGCCTCAATCCGTTGCTGGTAGAGCCTCTCAGAGGACAGCAATGCCAGGCTCCTGTCTCCCTGCACAAGGGAACAGTGGGCAGATAAGGGAGAACCCTCTCACTGGTGGGTGGGGGAGTAAAGAACTTGGGAATGGAGGGACAGGAAGTGGGTAATATTTGGAATGTAAATAAATAAAAATAATTTAATAATAGTAATAAGATGGTAGGTGAGTTGTGGATAGAAACTCCTACAAATTCAAAGGGCGTTAAGTCTTCCTGGTATTTCTTTTATTCAGAAGAAGCTCTATTGCTTTCTTATCCCATTTGAATTGTATTTAGTGCTTAGATAAATGAAAAGAAAAGATTATGAAAAAGACATAAAATAGCAACAAAGAGCCCAAATGCATTGAGAGCACCTCCTTTAACTTTGAATATTTTTAAAAGTTGAAGCATAAGATTACATCAAATATTTATTGAATCTCAAAATGTATCCCTTTCATTTATTGTATTAAATTTATGAACAAGAACAAATATTGAAACGCCACTTTATCTTAATGAATGTGGGATTATAATTCATTAATGTGATATTAATCCTAATTTATGATCATTTTAATTTATGTGCATTTTAACATTTCCATTAGCATTTTTATTAAAAAAAGAACATTTGAATAATATATCATTCACACAGGCTTTTGTTCACACAGAAGTCATTCTGGAGACAAGGGGATTCATATGTATCACTCTTGTCCACAATTTTTTTTAAATTAAAAAATAAACCATACAAACTGACCTTATTTTTAGTTATGCTAGACATTATTTCAGTGTATTTTCTTCCTAATATCAATAGCATCTGATTAATACATTGTGATGTTAGGTTTTTAAATCACTTGTAAGAAAGAAGCAACAAGCATAGTTTGTTTGCTTTCTAAGAATAAATACATTTGTAAAAGTCAGGTCTTTTCTTCCATGGAGATTGACAGATTTAATTGACAGATTGGACTTCAGATATTCTAGGGATATAACAACTAATTTACATGATTGATTTTAGAACCTGAGAGGATGTATCAATCTAAAAAGTATTTAAAGATAAATGTGGCCATATTGAGTATAACATAGCTGGGAAAGTTTTCATTCTATAAGTTCTTCAACTGTGTATAACTCTATGATATTTCTGGCATAAATCTATTTGCAACATGGATACAAATAACTCAGGTCAGTGAAAAGTTTCAAGCAGGTACAGACTCTTGACATCAAACATGAGAACTTAAGTTAAATCCCTGGAATCAGTATGATGGTAGAAAGAACCTCCAGTTAATTGTTCTCTGACTTACACATGTGGTAGTAGGATACACATGTGTATATATATACACACATTTACAGACACACACATACAGGTACACACACAAGAACACACAAATATTTATATATCTGAAAAATATTTCAAGTAACTTTTACTTATATTATTCTGTCACAGACTAGAGAAAATTAACATTATATGCATTCTCTTCAATGACCTTTAACTATTAACTCAACACAACCTAGGAACACCTGAGAATGAACCCTCAATTAAGGGATTACCTGATCACATCAGCTTGGTAACAAGCCAGCAAACGGCATGACTTCAAGGTTTCTGCTTCAAGACCTTCTTGAGTTCCTGCCATGACATCCCTCCATAATGGTGTGTAAAACAGAAGTATAAGCCAAGTAAATCCCTTCCTCCCTATGTTCTTTTGTCTCATGGTATCTGCCACAGTTACAAATACCAAACTATAACAGAATTTAGTACCAGAGAAGTAGTTGTACCTGTGATGATCATTACTGTGTTGTTTCCAGAGGAATGTTTGACACTTTGTGCTGAAAAGCCAGTAAGTGCCCAGAGCTCATTGAATTGTCCTAGTAGTGTCTTGGAAGGAATGAGTGCAAAGGGAAGTGGGGACTGTGGAGGCCTGGACTATGACAGTTTGGTGGGTTACAAGTAATCTACTAGAACTAGGCTAGGGACTATTCTTATGATATTTTGCTAAGACTCTGTATGTGCTGATCAGCTGGGGCTGAAAAATCAGCAGTGATTGACAGAACAGTACCACTAAAGTAAATAAAACATGTGCTTCACTGAACCTCAGAACATTAAACAGGCTGTGACTGAATAGTCAGCTCTGGTTAATAAGAGATTAGTATTGTATAGGTTAAAACTTCTTGGGAAACAAGCAAGTATTTCCTTAGGATCAGTACCTAGAAGCAAGTCCGAGGAGAGCAGGCTGCGTATCCACCTGGCAGCTGAATATGGCAATGAGTAGAAGTTCCCCCCAGGGTCCTTAGACTAGGGATGCAAGATCAAGGTGATCAGGGAGATCACAGGAAAACAAATATTGTGGAACAGGGTTCGGATGTTTATGAAGAGCCCAGAAAACCCCACTGCTGAAAGTATGACCTCATTTGCCATGAAGATCCCAGGATATTGGAGATTCCAGAATTGGGAGATGTCTGTCAAGGATAATGTCAGGTATAAATTAAAGCTCCCCTAAGTATGTAATACAACTTTGTGTGCTGGTGATAGAAAGGTTGCAGGATATAGATTTCTACTATTATATTTTAGTATTGTTTGAGTGTGATTGTTTTTATAATACAGGTCTTCCCATTTGACATAAGAAATATATAAATTGTAATTTGTAGGATAACACTTTTAAACCACATTTGGGGTATTATAAAGAGACGTTGGACTTGTAAAAATATTATATTTTAAAGGCTAATGGATTTTTAAAGGTTGTGTTGTGTTTTATATTATGATACTGCAAGGAGTCATTTGAATCTCTCCCATTCTCTTTCATATGCATGCACAAACACTAGGTAAGGAATTTGAAATTATAACAAAAAAACTTGTGGGTATACAACAAAAAAGTGATTGAGAATGAGCCAGGACACATAGGAGTCCAAATCTGGCCCTCTTTGTAGTGGTGAAGCAGAGTTATAAGCTACTATTTTTGCTGTTCTTTCCCACATGTCTGTCAGGTCCTGCACATTTAATATAATGATTTTTATTCATCACTTCATCCCACTGACAAGAGCCTGTGATGCTAAAGACATCCCAAGTGTACTAAATGTTCACAGTTGTGCGTAATCTGAACATGTGAATCTTACCTTTCTCAGAAGCTGGTTTTACTAACTGGAGCAGAATAAAGGCCACATGAAAAAAAAAAAGCCTTGACAGATAAGACTCTAGGGCTTGCTATGGCACATTATCCTTTCATTTAAGCATGTAGAATGTACCCTATACTCTTCCTTGTAAAGAAGAAAGTGTGAGAATTGTCGCTGCTCTCAGAATCCCAGTTTTCTGGGAGATAAACAAAAACCTGAGAAGCACGATGATTAATACTCGTATTGTTGCAGTTCTGTCATTAGGATTTGAATAAAATGTTTGCCCCATGGGATAATACATTCAATGATTCTTTTCCTTATGGTGACACCAATTGAGAAAGCTCTGGAAATGCTACGAGAAGCATCTAGCTGGAAGAATATGGTTACTGTGAACATATAATTGCTAAACATGGAGGATTTAACATAATTTTTGACGGTACGCTCACACATCAATCTACCACACATCCATCATCGTTAGTTGCTGACCAAGCATAAGGTCAAGCAACTGTGAGCTGAACCCTTTGAAAGTAGGAGTCTCAGCAAAGCTGGCCTCCCATAAGTAGCTCATGTCAAGTATTGTGTCATAGCAATGCTAAAAGAACTGATACGTATACGTTAAGTGTTTCCTGTATGTAAGCACTTTGCCAGTTCATTTAACTTCTTTTCCAGCAAACCTGAACACATTCCTCCATTTGTTGGAGATTCACATATTGTCTGGTGTGCAGACGTGATCACAGTCTTTTTCATTAAGTCTTCAATTACAGCATGCCAGAGACGCTTATGATGGTGCTGAACTGGTAGAACTAGCATCATTACATTCTATTCATCCTCCATATCTTTTCATAACATCACCCAATTAAAAGACACATTTGTACTTTAAGAATTGTGGGCATCTGCATTTGATTACCCTTTGCATTCTCTTTACTTAGTAATGTGTCTGTCATGGTTTTGGGAGCACAATAGGTATTTGTCAAGTTGCTTGAGTGCAAATGAAGGAGAAGAAAGAAACAGTTCCCATTTCATTTTTAAAATAGTGATTTAAAGAAGGAAGCAAAAGAACTTAAGGAAGTTAGATCCAGGGACTTAAATATTTTCTGTAGTAAACATGAGTTCTTGGGCATTCCAAGTGAGTATTTGAATCTTAATGCCAATGTAGGAACTAAGATTGATTAGTTAATGGAGGAGTAGGTGGATCGAGAACACAGGGTGATGAATATATTAATAAAATGAGTGACAGATGCAAATTATCTTATACGTGGCCATTATCATTCATAGAATCAGAGTAAGAACATACACTATTCTTGTGATTGTACATATGTATTGTCAAGAAATAATCTCTCAGGCTTTTCTATGACGCTAAGTTAATTCAAGACATAAAATCTAGAGTTAATTCATATCTGTTAATATTAATTTAGGACAAAATTATGTTACAGTTACCAGATAGAATTATGTCAGGACATTCTGATTACATCTTCTACTCAAATGAGAAAACAGCATGGATTATGTACAGTTAAAATCACATCTTTAACTGAAATCAGGTATCCCCGAGATCACAACTCATTTTGCAATTCTATTCAATCTAAACGGGCATCGTGGAAATGTCTCTCTGATTTATTATTTTCTTCTGAGGAAATATCTAAGTTGAGAGAGAAAATCAGCATCTATTAGAATCTAAGGGTTGCACAGGACTTTATAGGCTGCAGAGATCACTGTCATTTATGGATCCTAGTTTTACACAAATGTTATCTGGCTCAAAGTTAACAAGCTCAGCACTCTTGAACCAATTTACATGATACACTATCTTCTCAGGATCTGGCATACTGCCTGCTGGGTAGAGACTGGGCTATGAGCTATCAGTTCATCTGTGAAGAAATTATAATCCATAAATTAAAAGCATTCCATATCAAGATGGTACCACACAGTTTCACACAATATGGTTTTGGCCTAAATATTTGAGGTGATAAGAATATAAAACTTCATTCTAGAATAGATACATACATAGACTACTATGAAAATGACAGTGTATGTTAGGAAAAAAGAAGAAGATGAACACATGAGCTCATTTTGTGTTTCTAGAATATTTTCATGACAACCCAAGAGTTAGTATGACCATTTGCATATTCTAACTTCTGATCTAATCCTCTTACGTCCAACAGCTCATCTTCCAAAGGATGCTGGACTACCATAAATTTCAGCATTCTAATGAGACCAAGTAATTATAACCACTGAGATCTCTACAGTCACCTGATACTTGGGACCTTATAAATAAATAACGTATGCCTGATGCTTTAGAGTTAAGTAAAGCATCCTAGATTATGATACGTCAAGAAAAACTGAGAAAATGCCCTGCTGGGGAGTATATTATGGAAAATCCTTTCATTTGTTGAAATGTTCTACTACAGACTAAATCTAAAGAGTAAAAACTACTTTTCATTTAGTGACTCAGTTGTTAACAATCTGTAGAATTGAATTACATAATAAGGCAATAGTTTCAAAACCATCCTAAGATTTTAGCAAAGAACAAGTTAGTGAATGGATAATTATTCCTCTAACCACATATATGAGAAAATATAGGTTTACTGAAATCAAGATAAGTTTCCAAAGAATTTTTAAATACACTACATTTTGAATTTGCCTTAAGAACAGAAAGAGTAAAGAAGAAATGTCTCAAACTCAATGAAAAGACTATGAAACACTGTATTCTCTATACTGAAGTGGAATTTTAAATTTCAGTATTAGTTGTGAGATATACTTACATAATGATCTTTTGTAAATAGTTTTTAATAAGCTAAATTCTCTTTATAATATTTGAATATCTCATCTGTATGTGTGTGTAAGAAAATGGATATATACCTAAGCTCCTGCCTATATACAAAGATACAGAGACAGAAAAGAAACAGAAGTAATGACGATACAGATAAAATTAAAATGTCTATTTATCCCTTCAGACAGTTACAGAAGCAGTATTTAATGCAATAATCTACACTACAAAAATACTCTTGGCTCAAGACAAAGGCACCAAGATGAGAGCATCAGTGGTCTTTAATACTCAGAGAACTTGAGTAATCAGACAATTCCTGATAGGAGTAGGAACTATGACAGAAATATAACACCAAAATCTCTATTTCTGGCTAAACTAGTTTTCCTTATTATGCAATAAGAGATAAGGACAGGGTACGAGGATTCGTGTTATGCCTCCTTTTGAAGTTCTACAGAGATCGATGTATCTCGGAAGAAGCCATAACTGAACTTATAAAAGGAAATGCATAAAAGTAAATTGTCCTTTAATCCCCAGAAGAGAATTGCCATGTTGGAGAATCACTTCTTTTTCTGGTACCTTAAAACCTGATAAGGAGCTACATCCATTCTACTTTCCCAGTCTGAGAAACATAGCCTGCTGCATTTAAAGCCTTTAAGAATACAGGAAATCAGGACAAAATTTCAACTTTACCAGCATTAATAACACTTTTGAGTTATTCGTTTCAGGCACAGCTTCTCCATGACTAGATAAATAGTTTTAAATATGGTTAACAGACCCACAATGAATGAAAAGAGGGGAGAAAACTGAATAGTCTACATTTGATTTGATATCAGGTCTTGCTATATAGTCAGGATGATTCCAAATTTGCAATTCTTTGGTCTCATGCCTTGGAGTACTAGGGTTACATGATCCAGCCAACCCTAGCTGAGAGAACTTTCTTGAAGAAAGCAAAGTTGGATAAAAATCAAAGGAAAGATTAACTAAAGAGAGAGAAACTGAATTTCCTTTTGATAAAATAACGAAGGACCTGGATGAAATCACAACTACCAGACATGTGCTTGGTCAAATATTTAATATTCTATCATTCAGTTTTTCTTGTTAATATATTACTAACAAGGCCGCTAACACTGCAATCACAACTCTTAGATTGTTATTAATATAACAAGTAAGTGAAAGGTTTTGTTGTTGTCTGTATTAGGTTTTTTAATTTAATATTGTTAAGTATCATAAGGACCACAGTACAGAAGGGGAAATAAAACCAAACATACCATCAAATTATCAGACTTAGATACATATTCTATGTGTGCCTGTTTGAATTTGTGTATACAGTCACACCTACATGAACATTTTGCTCTTCTACTTAAACTCTATTCAGAAAATAAAACCTAGACTCTGGTTTAAAGAAGAAAAAGAAAGGACAAGAAAAGGGGAGAGGAGAGGGGAGGGGAGAGAAGAGGAAGAGAGGGACATTGGAGGCGAGGGGAGAAGAAGAAGGAGTGGGGAGGAGGGAGAGGAGAGGGGAGAGGAGGAGTAGGAACAGGAGGTGAGAGAAGGGAAGGGAAGGGAAAGAAAGGGAAGAGAACAAGGGGCCAACCAACTCAATGAAAACCCACAATGCAAACACAAAATGCTCTTGCTGTTTCAAACTACAAATAGCACTGAAGGAATTATAAATGTGTCCAGTATTGAATGTGATTCTCATATTGTTTGAAGTTATGGAATTTTTATTACTAATTTGAAATAAAGATGATCTTCTGAATTCTACTATTCATTCTAGGAATATTTTTCCTCAAAATACTTGCATGAAACCTTCAATCTGATATATCAGAAAAGGATCATGTAAGGATAAGACGTTTGCAAAAGTTATTAAATTGAAGTATGTATTGCCTCTGAGCCAATGTGACTGGAGTTCTCATAAGAAGATGAGATCTAGACATGTAAGGAGACAGCAGGATAGGATATACACATTTCCAGAAAGGACAAAGATGCCATGACAAAGTGATCACATACAAATCAAGAGTGATGCTTCTGAGGGAAGCAAACTTATTGGCAGCTCATTCATAGACTTTATGGCATTAAGAAGTATAGGACAATAAATCACTTCTGTATTAGGTTTCTTCCTTGTAAAACGTTATCATATCTGTACAACCAAATGAATAAAGCCCTTTAAGGCATACTAGCTATTAATAAATGAGTATCTTATTGATGCAAAACGGCTGCAGCAACTTTTAGGAACATTTCATAGACAAGAGTCTCAGCTTTCAAGAAGACAAAACCTGTCCCTGTTAAAGAATGTCTGAACCTAAAATCCAAGTATCAGTAAATAAATGGTGTTGTCTATGGTAGAAACTTTGAAGATATGACTAACTGAGGTACTCAGATGAGGACCTTATTCTGAGTTAAATAATGTACCTTATAACACAGATCCCTGAGAGAATAGGGTATCTTCTTTGGTCAATTAGAGACAGGACTGTGCAATGGTGCTTGAATCCTGACAACTTTGCTGGCTCTAATGTTGTAGAGATAGACCCAATGGGCTAGAAGATTTAATGTATATGAGAAGAAAATACCTCTAGAGATTCTAGATGTACCAAATCCATCGAAGTGTACTTTATCATTTCCCAATGAGACACGGGTTAAGAAAATATATGATAATAAATTTAAGCCACTAAACTTGTGATACTTTGTTCTTAAAGCAAAGAATAAATGAATGTTTCGCAATCAATAATGTAATAGAAAGGAGACAAGCAGTTTTATTTCAGGCAGTGAAAAACTTTGGATATACCCAATATCCTTTCCTGTTTGGTAAAGTGAAAGAAAGAATGCTAAATTTCTTTCTGGATGTTTGCTAGTGCAGCCTCTGAATATTGAGATACATCCTCTCTGTTTGCACAGCTATTTGACATTTTCAATACACTTCCATGGAGACTCCTTAGAAAATATACACTGCCAAGTTACCAGTGAGAGGAGTAATCTATTCATTTTAGTATATAACTATTTCCTCAAGGATATTAATTGAAAGTTGTCCTGCATCCAGTATTTTAAATTATTTTCTCTTTTATCTCATCTAATTATCATAAAAGCCCTATTCTTTGATTTACAGAGCTCAGAAAATGAAGGTTTTAAATCTAGGTCCAACGAACCCTTGTTTATTTTTAATAACAGTTTTAAGGTGGTCTGCTAAAATCAAGTACATTCCTGGAAAAAAGGAAAAACAAACAAACAAAAAACACCCAAATACCAAAGTCATCATTACTCAAAAAATTAAAAGGTGCTCAGCATGCATTATTCTGTGTCATTTATTTCACATATTAGAATTTTTTAAAAAATATTGGGCTCTTTTTGAAATTACTTGGAGGCAGGCATTATCAACCCAGAAACATGGCATGAAAAATAAAGTCTTGCATATTATGATCCCTAGAATACTGTAATACTCTGTTAATATAGCAAAGTTCAGGGACCTGATAGAAGGTTTATAGAAAACAATGGCAAAACTCGGAACTCTTAAATATATTTTTACAAATAAGACTCTAGCACAGTAAATAATCTTCTCAAATGACCATAAGTAAAAGGCCTTCATTAGGAAAATCAATACATTTTTGTACAGTATGCTATTGCATACTATAATTGCCATGATACAAAAGTGTGACACCAATGTCTACATGTTTAAAATTGTTACTGGAATCAGTGAACTCTTTAGGGGATGAGTCAGTACAGATGCACCTTATGAAGTGATATATAAAGGGATTTGGAACCGGTGTTATTCAGACTTTTGTTATTGTGTTCATGTAACTTTTTAAAAAAATATGGCAGAAAAGCACCCAATGTAAATAGATTTATTCTGAATAGTGGTTACAGAGATTTCATTCAAGAAGCATTTGGTTTTATCACTGTGGATGTGTACTAGGCAGAACATCCTGGGTAAAGGACACATGGTAACAAAGTTGCTCACCTTAATACTGCTAAGACAGCAGGAAAACAGAAGGAATAAGAAGGAGCCAGGGTAAAAGTACACCATTTACAGCACATAATAATATACTTCCTCTAACTAAGTCACACCTTCCGCCCTTCCCAGCCATCAACTTCCACTTTAACTGATTCATGATGTCAGAGCACTTATGATTCATTCGCAATCTGCAAGTACTTCTGTACACTGCTTCCATCAAAAACTAAGCATTCAGGACACGAAAATTCAAGAAGTACAATTCATATCTAAATGGTGCCAAACCCCATTGTTTCTTCTTCCTCTCTATTTTTTAAGATGCCAGGAGGACAGCCACTTCTACCTAGAGGAATGTAACACCTCAGGATAAATCTAGCTGACCAGTGACTTGTTAATTGATACCTTAGAACCATGGGTCAGTATAAACATTTCTGATTTTTAACTTATTGACATGCGTACTTATTTTTCATATTAATAAAGTAATGGGAGTGTTAAGGAACATACTGGATGACTTATATACAATTTTGAATAGAAAAACCATTCTTCCATACTTAATTTTCATAGTATGTCTAGAAATGCAAGATAAAATAAAATATAGGTTGGTGTATTTTGAAAGTTCTCCAACTCATTCTGACTATATTTGGACTGGTGTTTCTAAACACCTCCTCTTTTGCAGATTATTCTAGTTTCACCTGATAAAAATATTCAATGTTTGCCAGGCGGTGGTGTCACACGCCTTTAATCCCAGCACTTGGGAGGCAGAGGCAGGCGAATTTCTGAGTTCGAGGCCAGCCTGGTCTACAGAGTGAGCTCCAGGACAGCCAGGACTACACAGAGAAACCCTGTCTCAAAAAACCAAAAAAAAAAAATATTCAATGTTAGAATGCTGATAAAGCAGAAGATATCACACAAGGACAGTGTAGGAGATGAGACTGGCAAGAATGAGGAAACAGGACATGATTTTTGCATATAATTAATTTACTATTAATTTTGTATAGGAGAAAAGAGAAACTGTGGGTATTGCTAATGCAAAAAACCTGTCACGTGGAATTAGAACGGAATTTCTAACGTTTCACTGAAGAGCCAAAACATTGACTTCACTAGCACATTATGGAGAGATAATAATGAAACCTAAGCTATTATTCAACAGTTTTCAATATATAAGAATGAGTTGTTTTCCAGAGTAGTCATGTACTTAGACTAAGACATCATACTGTGAATTTCAGTGTTGTTAAGTCTGTCACAGGATGACTTGTGAATTTATAAAAATTAAAAAAGAAGATGAAGAAGGAGAAGAAAAAGGGGAAGAAGAGAAGAAGAGGAGGAGGAGGAAAGGAAGGGAGAAGGAAAGACAGAAAGAAAGAGAGAGAGGGAGGGAGGGAGAGAGGGAGAGAGGGAGAGAGGGAGAGAGAGAGAGAGAGAGAGAGAGAGAGAGAGAGAGAGAGAGAGAGAGAGAGAGAGAGAAAATTTGGAAGAATGGGACACTGTCTTTATCCTCTGCACAGAATTTAATCCCCTAGAGCTACAACAGTTTTGAAATGACCACTCTTCAGTGTTAAGATGTAGGACAGCTCATTGAGTGGCCAAATTCAACTGAAGCCCCATTCATTTTCTTTTTTACTTTTGAAGAACCAAAATATGCTGAAAACCTGGAACACTGGATGGATTCACCCGGCATTACCCCTGTGGCCTCTAAAAGAAGGTTGTCCTTCAGTGTTTTAAGGCCACCTCCATTTAAGTGTTAAATGTTTGGCTGGGCTACTTTCTAGAGTCCTTCATAACTATTCAAGTGGGGAATGCACAGAGGAGACTCTCTCCACCCCAATAGTTTTCCTGAGGCCTGCGGGACTTGGCTCATCAGGATCCCTGGTTTCATTTTTCTTGTATTATCCACCTGTACCTAATATACCTATCCAAGTAATGTGTGGTGTGTGAGAGAGGGTTATGAGTCACCAGAATCAGGCAAGTAACAAAAATCGCCCATAAAGCAGTGGACTGAATTGAAACAGTACACAGTGTAACTTCTTTGCAAGGGCACTGGAGAGTACTGGCAAGAAATAAAGCTTCCAGATTAGTAAGGAAGTCTTCACTCATTGATAGGAACCTCCTGCATCTGTACTTTGTACCTGACACAAGAATGTGTCGGGCAGCAGTTAACAAAGACTGCTCCACAAGACTCTAGACTTCTCTAGAACCTATTCAGAGCATCTAGAAGGTCAACATTAGTTGTACTTATCCTTGTATTAGGATTTATTTGCAAGGTACATATATGTTCCTCATATCAAAATTTGAGTTGTCCATTAAATATTGAGAAGTTAGAATATACTTCTGCATCTGTTAGGCTGGAATATCTAGACATCCAAAAGTATTTCTATGAGTTGTTAATATTACTGCCTATGATACATTTTCAATATCATATAATGAAATCCAAAGCTATTCAAATCAGAAATCCAATGTTTTCTAAATGCATAATTTTAGAAAATTACAAATTGGCAACAGTGCCTTTCAAAGTGCAAAAGAGTCCAATGGGTTTGATGTATCAGAGTACAAAAGTTTATTGATATATTTTGAGAGTCCACATTGCATCTAACTTCTAAGATATTACCTTTTTGTGGATATTTAGTGTGGTATCAAAGAAAAATTGCCTCAATTATCTCAAATGGTTATTAAAATCTCATGCATTTTCCATCTATATATTTCTGTGTGCATAGATTTTCTTCATATAATTCAATGAAAACAGTACATTGCAAGAGATTGGATACAGAACAGCTATGAGAAAGCTAGCTTCAGTCTATGTTTTTTTGTGGTCATTTTGAGGGAGAGGGGACTATAGTTTTTTTGAAGGCAGTCTTCTTCTTGATTTTAGGCTAGTATAGAGCTCACTGTATAGTCCTTGCTGATCCTGAATTCTTAACTTTCTTTCTGCCTCAGTCTCTTGGTTGCTAAGTTCGCAGAGATGATCGCCCACTGCTGGCTAGGTAGATTATGTTAAGCCAGAATCTAAAGACATTTTTGTAACTGTAAAACAACCTTACTGTCCTCATTAATACTGGCATTAAATATAGGTGGTTACTTTTATTAAAATATATCATTTATATAACATTAGTTTATTTTTTATGCATTGTATTACATCTTCTTTCAAGAGAGGGGTTTAGCTAAGGGTGACCTTGAACTTCTGCTCTTTCTCCCTCCATGTCCTTAGTGGCTGTTTCTGGGTCTGTAAGTTATCCAAGCATTTTGCAGAAGGTATGGCATTCCAAACCCTCTAATATCTAGTTTTAAAATTTATCCTTAAATTTTCTGTTTTGATTCATACTATGAAACAATTAAGAGATTTCCTTCTTATAAATCAAAGATCTGTATATTACTCAATAAAATTTAAACATATACTCAGGCATAACAGGATATGCCAAAATGGGTTATTTGAGATCATGTCAAAGTAATCACAATAGGGGTCATCTACATGGCTTAGTGGGTTAAGGTACTTGCAAATAGCCTCATGACTTGAGACCAATCCCAGAGACCTTTATGATAGGAGTAGAGAATTGATTCTGGTCCGATACGCTGTGATCTCTTCCTTCAAACTGTGAGTTACATAGACACACTCCCCATGCCAAACCACTTCACAACAAATAATAAACAGGGAAAGAAAAAAGCAAATAAATGAAATTTACAATTAAAATTAAATTTTATTATAGAAGCAAAAATGGTCCTATGATGAAACTATTTGTGAGATACATATGTAAATTCTACTCCAGCAAAGATTATTTTAAAAAAAATGCTATTTTATTCTATGGATAATGGTTGGATCTGGAGAATCAGAGGACAGGGTGATATAACTATTTTTTCATAGTTATGCATTATAATCATTTTGATGTAAGACTTTAAAGCTTGATGGAACAATATAATTCAGGTAGATGAATATTTTTTCCAGAAAACAGTGACATTAAAACACTTTCTAATAAACTAAAAACCTTTCTGATTTTTCTCTGAAGTATTTTGCCTAAAATTACACATATAACAAGTAATAGAAATCATAAGTTTTAATACTTGTGTAGAAGTCAATAGTGTAATAGTCAAAAATCATTCTCTCGCTGTTTCCTCCAGCAGCAGTGTTGTAGTCGGTATTAACCATCTACTAGATGAGAAGACGAAGGTTTGGGGGTTAAATAATGACCACAAATCTGATGGTGCCTTAGGGAACAAAATTCATTTATTTCCCATCGCACTGCTTTGACTTTACAGCACTGTCACTAAGGAAGTTTATAAGTCTTAGATATTGACTGCATGTTTGTTTGTTCTTTAAGTTAAAGCCCATACCAATCTTTAGTCAATTCTCCCAAGACAGATGAAATATGTGGCTGGAATCAGCTAAAAACAGCAAAGTCTCCTGTGTTTAAGGAGGCCAGAGGTCTACAAAGACAGGTATCTTTTTCAGTCTTTCTCCACCTTACTTTTTTGAGACAGGAACTTTCACTGAATCTTATGTTCATTGAATGGTTAGATAGATTGGTCTGCTAGTCCCTTGGATCCTTTTATATGTGTCCAAAAGCACCAGTGTTGCAAATGGGTGTCCTGTGCCCTGCATTGTTTTTTGTAGCATCAAAGATCCAAACTCAGAACTCATATCATATCCCTAGGCCTCACTTTCCACTTCTTTTGGGTTAAACATCTAAATTTTACTGTTCTCTTGATGAAATAGACCGTAGTTGTCATGACATTTTGCCATTCTTTTGCTGTGGTAAGGAAGTCTGCGTTTTGGTAGGTTATGATTAGTGTTGTCTGTAACCAGGCTCTTTGATCCAGAAGAAAAAAAAAATCAGATATTCATTTACAAGGAAAAGAATAATCCCTATTAAAATTCATGTTCTAGACATTATCTTAAGCTCTGTGATTTACACATCATGTATAAATTATTGAAATTTGGAAAAATACACTGTCTCCTGTCCCAATCACTCATTGGGAAGGACTAACAAAGCTTTTTGATGAGAAAAAGCAAAGGTTTCACAACTCTGCAGTAATCTCCTTCACATAATATATTTATTTTATAAGACATTCTGATGTGTTGTTTCTTATAATCATTTCTTAGAATGCTGATGTTGGTCTGTGTGAGAGCACTTGTTCACTGAAGTCTAGAAGGAGTCTTAAAATTTATGATTTGGACTTTCCATTCCAATCAACTTTTTTTTTTCTACCAATGTGGAGATATTCCAGAAGTTTTGTTATATACAGAGCACTTCTGGAACCTTTGGCATTGGAGTCACTGATCATCATTTTTCTTAATCGTAACAGTGTTTAGAGGAAGAAGAAACTGCTGGATTCACAATGTCTGAGTCCAGATTTTAAATGCATGAGCATAGGTAAGCCATTCAAATTATATAAAGAAACCAATCTTGCTCTGAAGCTTTGTATTAAATAAAACAAAACGTGTCAGAAACATAACAAAGAACAGGTCTGTTCACCTCCCTCTTCCAAGCACCTCCATTTGGGGGAAACTTAACAATAATTTGCACATCTAAGAATTCTTCTGAGATGCTACCTGACACATGTAAGTCACAGGTAAAGTACACCCCAGGGAATTCTATTATTCTGGGAGAACGAATGGCAGGACAAAATGTATAAACACTATTTGTAATACGTGTACCAAATGGCATGATCTTCAGTAATAGAATCACCTTCAAAGGCAGTTTATTGTCACCTCCCACTGAATTTGGATATGAGGCCGAGGTCACATTTCTTTGATATTTTCAGGGTATACTAATGTTGTTAGTGTAGGAAGGAATAATTTGAAGATGAGCATCTTACACATGAGATGCAATTTCTTCCTTGGTTTGCTTTATAAATATCTCCAAATATCTCAAATGGAGTTATTTTACTTGATAAATGAAAATTTTATTAAATGATTCAAAATATTTCTGGTGGGGAATAATCAATTTTAGGTTCCAAACATTTTTTTCAGGATGTTTATACACTCGTGTTTCAAGTGCTAAGTTATTTAGCGATATAAGATAGTTCTTCAGCCAACATTCATGTATGAAATTTCTACTATTCAGTCTAGCATACCAAATACATTTTCATCATCTTGTTACAGGTTATAACAGATTCACAGGTTTATAATTGTTAGACCAATATTACTTATAAATTTACATGTCCAGATCCATAGGATCCTGGAATATGGAAAGACAAGAAAAAGTTTCTTCTCTATCATCAGCCTCTACGTTCACTACCGGACATCACTGAACACAATTGACTTGTTAGACTTACAGCATGAGCTTTTGAGAAAGTGTTACACTCAAAAATCACACTCATACATATATATGATTTTAGAGCGTGACGTAACAATAGAATCTAGGTAAATGAATATTTGTTCTCAGAAAAAAAAATTAAGACTAAAACACTTAAACTAACAATCTTTCTAACCAGACATGCCGTCCCTGTTGGTTGCTGCAATGTTAATTCCATATTTAACATCTCTGCTGGTTTTGCCAAAAGAACAATTTAAATAAAGAGCCGTTAGTCATCCCAAGGAGGATTATTTGTAAAACATGCTCCATACACAATTTTCATAAAGTTGCTAGAGGTTCTTTATTTTAAATTTGTTGTTTTGAGAGTGAGCCACAGAGAGTAATGTAAATATTAGCCAGGGAGAGGGGACCGGGACCGCTCTGCATTAGCATTCATAGGATTATTCAGTCATAATTAATACACTTCTAAAATAAAGTGTTGACAGCACTCTTATTCAAATATATAGCATATGTTTACAGACTCGCACATTGAGGTACACGCTAATTACAGTATATGTGTGAGAGAAATTACAGAGGCAGTCTGAGGAGCTGGGATTGCAGCTAATTGAAAACTGCCATTGTCCAATTAAAGTAGGTGAGACCGAGGGGTGGCAACACTGCCAAATGCCTATCAGATATGGCCGGGCTGATCAATTTAAAAGTCTAAATGCAATAAACGGAGCAAAGCGGTTTGTGTTGTTCTTGATGTGGTTACTTTAACAGGGAACTAAGAAGCTAATGGAAATCAGAGTGGACAGCAGCTCTTTTTACCACAAGTCACAGATCGATGTCAATGGAGTAATATGTCAGTACGGGCCATCGTGAGTATCTCAAAACCACACAGCTCCCATTTCACTAAAAACAGTTATCATTTGGAGAACAGTCATTTATTTGTTAGAAATGTGCATTTGAAGATGTTCATAGAAACTATAGTATACATTTTACTGCTCATTTTTCCTCCATTTAAACTCATTAGAGAATAAATGAAATCTACTATTGCATATTTCAAAAACTCAAGAAATCATGAATTTCAAAATTGAACTACAGATTCTTTTCTGCTTAAGCAGAAAATATTGCTTCTTTTATGAAGTATAGGGCATTAAATATTAGGAGACAAAGGACCAAGAAGTCTTCTAGAAATGACAGAACATCTATACCCTTGACCCATTAACCATATGACCATCTAAACAAGACTTGAACAATGACAATACCTACTGAAAATCTTAGGCAGAAAAGGGGAATATCATGGGGTCCTCCTCAAGACAAAAATCTACAGGTAACTAATAAATGTTGACAGGTGGAGAACTTATCTCCCAAGGGATGGACACCCTAATTCAGAGTTTCTTAACCTGTAACTCAGGCCCTGTGGTGGTTTAATGAACCACTCACAAGGGGTCACTTAAGAAAAATGGAAAACACAGATCCTCTTACATTATGATTCATAACTAGTAAAATTACAGGGGTTTTTTTGTTTGTTTGTTTTTTGTTTTTTGAGACAGGGTTTCTCTGTGTAGCCCTGGCTGTCCTGGAACTCACTCGGTAGACCAGGCTGGCCTTGAACTCAGAAATACGCCTGCCTCTGCCTCCCAAGTGCTGGGATTAAAGGCATGCGACACCACCGCCTGGCTATGAAATTACAGTTATGAAGTAGCAAAAAATTTACTTTTATGGTTGGGGGTGTCACCACAACATTAGGAACTCTATTAAAGTGTCATATGATTAGGAAAGTTGAGATTCACTGTTTTCACTGGTTATCCAATACAAAATAGTCCCTCCTAAAATCATATACATACAAACAATACTAATTGGGTCCAGTAGCTTGTATTTATATATTTATGAATATATAATCAAAGAAAAAGAGGTCATGAATTTGAGAAGGAGTGGGAGGAGTTGGAGAAACAAGACATAGGATCTGATGAAGGGAATAAAGGGAAGAGGAGAATGATGTATTTATATTTTAATTAATATTTACAAAAAGCGAAAAGATGGAAAATAGTCGTTCACTCCATAACTTATTTGACTGACCTTTGTTTGATTATACAGCAACAGAAATCCTATAGTGTTATATCAAAGATGACGCTTCCCAGGATGTCAGAAGATGGTAAGATAATTTAAAACAGAAAAAGTCAAATATGAAGAAGACTGAAAGCTACTGACATCTGGAACCTACTAGCCATGAGCAAATAATTTAACATGTTTTACTTCACGGTTGCAATAACATCAGATCTTTTTTTAATTATTTGTATGTTTTAGTAGAGAAACATGAGACACAGCGTTATGGAGCAATCTGCTTTATTCGAGGGCACTTTCATGTAACAAGCAGCACAGCCTTGGAGCTTTTAACTGAGTTCTGCAGAGTGTGCATATATGGTTGTGGATGTCTGTGAGGATATACCTTAACAGTGGGAACTTGGGATGGGGAGATCACTGAGAGGTTAAAACAATTACCAGGCAAGCATAACTACTCAGAGTTTAGAGTCCTAGCATCCACTTAATGCCAGATGAGTGTAGTGGCTGCCTATAATTTCACCATGGGAGGGTAGAAGGGGGAATTCCTGGAACAACCTGGCAGGAAATATTAGCCGCATTAGAGATTAGATATCTGGAAGCCATATTAGAGAGGGTTTGACTGGAAGTGCCTGCCTCATTCAGATAAGAGGACCAAGGATGATTCC